>NC_092872.1:44067040-44367040 GCF_028372415.1 Notamacropus eugenii | reverse complement strand
TTTGTTCAAAAAAATCACTGACAAGTGGCCCTCTGACTTCCAGTCATAGACCTCAAATAACAGACAACCAATAAGTGAGAGAGGAGGTATGGCACAGTGGAAAAATCCCTAGATCTAGAGTTGGAGAACCTGGGTTCAAATCTGACCTTTGATGTTTACTACTTGTGTCATCTTAGGTAAGTCACTTAACTTCCCTGGGTCTCATTTTCCTCATCTGTGTAATGGAGGTATTGGACTAAGTAGTTCCTAAGGTCCCTTCCAACTCTAGAGCTATGATCTGATGATACCTTGGGATAGCACAGTCCTCTTTTGGACTGTTCTGATTGTTAGGAAATTTTACTTAAATGAACCAAAATCCATTTGCCTTTAATTTCCATTCACTGTTCTTAGCTCTCTCCTTTGGGACCAAATTTCAGAGCAAATCAAATCCATCTTCCATATACTATTCCTTCAGATTATTGAGGAGTACTATGATGCCCACTTCACCTCCATCCATCCCTCCAAGTACCCCAAAGTATCTTTAGATCCTTCAATCCTTTCTCATGGGCCATGTTCTCCGGGCCCCTCATCCTCATGATCACCTTCCTCTGGGTGTGATTCAGTAAATCAGTGTCCTTCTCAGTCATCTCTTATTTAACTAGTTATGGAAGGCAGCATTGTGCAATAGGAGGAGAATTAGCATCAGAGTCAGAGGACCTGTGTTCAAATCTTACCTCTGGTACTATCTAGGCAGCGAGGTACTGCAATGAATAGAGTGATGAATTTGGAGTCAGGAAATCCTGAGTTTGAATATGGCCTCAGATACTTGCTAGTTCTGTGTGACCCTGAACAACTCACTTAATATCTCTGTGCCTCAGTTTCCTTATTCTAAAAATGGTGATAATAATGGTACCTACCTCCTGGGGTTGTTGTGAGAATAAAATGAGATAATATTTGTGAAGTGTTATATAAACTTTCTAGAACTATTTAAATGCTTTCTCTCTCTCTCTCTCTCTCTCTCTCTCTCTCTCTCTCTCTCTCTCTCTCTATCTATCTGTCTATCTTCATTGTTATTACTTGTGTGACTGGTTACTCGGTAACTAGGGCCACACAGCTAGTAAATGTGACACCTGGGAAATGAATCTGGGTCTTTCTTCATATTCTACCTTTAGCCCCTTTGAATTTGTATTTTTTTCACACAAACACTCAGATGCCTCTTTCTTTTCTGTCTCTTTTGTCCTCACCAGGTGATTTCTGGGTTAGTCGTCATATTGGCAATCCTCTCAAGATGGCCATCAGACCCTCCTATAAGCACTCAGACTCAAAAGGCATCAAACACATAATAAATTTCATTATTATTGGATCATAGATCTACAGTGGGAAAGAGAGAGAAATTAGGTCAAGGGATGCTGAGTGACTTGCCCAAGATCATGCAGATAGTAAGTATGAGGGGAAGAATTTGATTCCAGGTCTTTCAATTCTAGAGTCAGTGCCCTCTCCATGGTATCACACAGGAAAGATTTGTATTAGTAGTGTCATGCAGAGAAGAAAGAACCGAGCCTGTTAGGGACTTGGAGTGAAAATTTCTTATTCTTCCTTCTAAGATCTGCTATTGGTCAGTCAAAAAGCATTTATTAAGCACTTATTATGTGCCAGAAGCTATCCTAAGTACTGAGGATAGAAATACTAGTAGATGAATGACAATTACTGCCCTCAAAGAGTTTACTTTCTGAGAGAAGGGGAAGACAACTATGAAGCAGAACTGAAAAAGGGAGTGGATGAAAGTACTTGCATGGGAGTTTTGTTTTGAAGTCAAAAGGTGACCCATAAAGGGAAAGTAGAAAGTGCATCCTGGGTCCTTCTCCAAAGTGGAAGGAGAATCCTGTGATAGGGAGAGGGATGTTTCCTAGTGAGAAGGTCCTAGGTGATGAGATCTAGTAAGGGGGAAGAGAACAATCATTTATATGGCACCTACTATTAAGTTATTTTTATGTGCAATGTCCTGTGTTAGACATTCTTTGGGAAGGGGTTAGGGAATCTGCAAGACAACATTCCTGCCTTCTTGGAGTTTATAATGCAGTAGTAAGACATAGCCTGAATAAATGTCTATAATATAAAATAAAACATGATCAAAGTATGAGTGAGATACCATCAAAGGTCTAAGAAGAAGGAAAACCATTTCTGATTTTGAAAATGAGATGGTGGAATTTGAGCTGGGTTTTTGAGGCAAAACAGTCATTCCACTCCAGAGAAAGGGCAAGGGAACAGGGTTCTAGGCATAAATGGGTAGTGTGAACCTTTCTGTTTCCAGCTTCTAAAAAAATTTTCACTTCCACTAAGTTAATTATCATGTACCCAGGGACCTGGAAAAACACTTAAAAATTTCTCACCTCTCCCCTCTCTGTTCCATATCTGAACATGCCAACCTTCCCAAGCCTCTGTAATTCCCAGTGGGTTTGCCTCCATGCCTGGTGCCTAATTGGAATGATGTGCCAAAAATTAAAAAGCTCACTAATCATAGAGAGACCAAATGTAGCTCCTTGGGATCTATTTTTCATAATGATTAATGGTGGACAGCTCCCTCCCTTCTTCACCTTCCCTCCCCCCAGCTCTTGTCTGTGATTAGTTTTCCTTTCATTATGGTTCACTCACTTTTCTCTCTGTTTTCTTTGAGTGATGAAGGTACAGTCTGGCACAATGGGGACTGGAATAACATATTCATGGAATCCTAGAATTTGAGAGTTGGAAAGGCCCTCACTAGCGATCTAATCCAACCCACACCCAAATCGAATCCTCCATGATAACATATCCAACAAGGATAAAATAAAGGGTTTGGATTAGATGGCCTCTAAGGTCCACTCTCATCTTAAAATCCTGTGTTCCTAGGACCTAAGTTTTCCAGGAGTGGGCCCTGAGTGTCTACTCCCCATCCCCCCATCCCAGCACTCCCAGTGGGGCTGCTGAAAGAGCAGTAGTTGCTTAGATGTGTCAGTTCCTAGTCACGCTTGGAAAGGATTGGTTTCTCCTCCTGTTTGCCAATTAGCCTCCCTTCTCACTTTTCATAGCCTGCTGTTGCATTAAGATAAGCGGCTCGCTTTGCCCATTGATGCGTCCAGCCTCGACTCTCACTCCAGCACCCACTCCAGGGGCTCCCTCTTTCCCTGGAGCTAAGTTGAGCGAGTGGGATTGGAGTGAATTTATGAAAGAGTTCTAGTCCTGTAAGCAAAAGTACCATGAAGCTCTTTTCCAAAAGCAAGCTGAGCCAAGGGACTTGTGCTGGGACGTGGAAAAACAAGGGTTTGAAGATAATGCAATATCTCCCGTTTCTTTAGCATGTTAAGATTTATAAAGTACCTTCCCCACAGCAACCCTGTGAGATAGAAGAGTTTCATAACTCAGGGATTATGAGTTCCTGGTGCCTGCTGCCCACATGTTTTAGAATGAGGTATGAGATATACAAGACAAAAAGCCACTCTCCATAGAGATGTGGTCAAAGGATATGAACAGACAGTTCTCAGAAAGAGAACTGAAAACTGTTAACAACCATATGTATGATTGCTACAAATTTCTAATAAGTCTAAAGAGTGTGCCCATATCTAATCCAATAAACATTTTTTAATCCCCTACTATGGGCTAGGCATTGTGCTAAGTGCTGGGGATACAATTAATAGAAAATATAGTTCCTGCTCTCAAAGAACTAATAATGTAAAGGGAGAGACAGCACACAAAAGGAGGCACTAAAAGCAGGGAGGGAGAACTGGACACCAGGGGATACCTGACAGGGCATCTTGGTTCATGATGCTGAAACCAGTCAGGACAGCAGATGGCAAAGTGGAATGAGCTAAGAGGGTCTAGTTCAGGAGTGGGCAATCTATGGTCTTGAGGCCCCATGTAGCACTCTAGGTCCTCAAGTGTGGCCCTTTGAATAAGGATTGCCACATAGAGGGCCACATGTGGTCTTGAGGCTACAGGTTCCCCACCCCTGGTCTAGTTTGTGCCTTTTATAAGAAAGGCTTTAGGAGGAGTTTTGGTACTCTACACTCTAGCTTTTCAATCAGAGGTTAGGAGGAGGCTGAGGGAGCTGGTGTCACAATCAGGGGTTGAGTTAGCATCCTGAGCTTAGATGAACTTATCCTGGGAGGGGCATCTTGTTCTGTGAAGGTGAAACCAGGAAAAACAGCAGATGCAAAGTGAAGTGAGCCCACATGCTGCTGAAATCCAAGGTACATACAGAAGGTCACTTAATGCCATGCAAGTCTAGGTGCTAAGAGCGTATGACAAAAGGGAGTGTGGGGGTGCTTGGATATAACTTTATCTAAGTCCTGGACCTCTCCACAATTAGAGTTGTCCAAAAGTGGAGCATGCTGCTTCAGGAGGGAGTTGGTTCCCCCTCACTGGAGGCTGGGTATCTCCTTACTGGGAATTTTGTGCTGGGATTCCTTTTCTTGTTTGAATTGGATTAGATGGATTCTCAAGTCATTTTTTATGAAAGTTCTGTGATTCTATGAGCCTATTATCCCTGATCTGCATGGACGTGAGGAGACTGTATCACAGAAATCAATGAAAGTAAACTCCATGGAAGGAGTTCAGCAATTAAGCTTCCATGATCATTCAACAGGATGCCAAGGCCAAAAGGCTTAGGGCCTAGGCTGCTCATTCTTCGAACAGGCTAACATTGAAGTATTTCCCAATTGGTAATTCTATTGTTTACAATTCTACATGGTTATCTGTGTGGGCAGCTGGTCAGTAGCTCCCGTATCCTGTTAAATCTTTTTCTCCTCCCCTGTAAAATAACCAGATTTAACTAAAGCAGAGATTTTTAACCTTGGTAGCTGGTAAAGCTGTGGACTCTTTCTTAGAATAATGTTTTTAAATGAATAAACTAAAATTCGTAGGATTACAGTGGAAACCAATTGTATTGAAATATAGTTATGTATGCATATTCATACATGACTATATTTCAACATATATAGAACCATATGTGACTATATTTCTATATATAATAGAACTACATATGACTATTTTCAATATAATTGGTTTCCTTAGTAATCCTATGAATTTTAGTTTATTCCTAAAACATTATATATGCATATATAATATATATGTATATGTGTATATATAGTGTGTATATGTATGTGTAAATTGATCTATGTAGAAAGATTGCTTTAAATATATGTGTGTATGTACATATATGGTATTCCAAAAGTCTTAGCGCAGTTTTAATCTAGTAAAGCTTATACATGTACATGCATATACATATACAAACACATACATACATGTACACGCACATACATTTTACATGTGTGTATATACATACATACACACATATATATTTAGAGCTATCTCTCTATAGATCAAGACACACAGACATATAAACAAGTTCGTGGACCCCAGCTTAAGAATCCTACCTCTAGATACTAGATGATACTTAATTCTAGGATTGTTAAATACTCTGATTTCCTGGGGTATCAAGGTCACACAAGAACAATGGTACAGGACTTGCCATGCATGTAGAGCTAGCTGGTTTGATGCCCTAGTGAGAAGACTTCTCAAAATCATAGAATCCCAGAACCTCAGAGATAGAAGGGAGCTCAGTCAGTGTCATGTCCAAATCATAACCTGAACAGAAAATTCCCACCTACAGAGCCTTCTCCTAATTGAACAGTCAGCCTCTGCTTGAAGAATTCCATTGATTGGGATTACATAATATCCTGGGATAAGCCACAACACTGTGGGAACATTATAATTGTAAGATCACCTTTCTTTGTATATACCTGAAATGTGTCTCCCTATAACCTTCACCCATTGCTCCTTGTTCTGGCCACTGGGTCCAAGCTGAACAAATCTACTTTCTTTTCTATGCAACAACTCTTCAAATACTTAAAGATGTCCATTATGCCCCTCTTCAGTCTCCTCTTTTCAAGACTGAATACCCCTACTTCCTTCACCCCATCTTCATATGGCATACCCTCCAGTCACCTTTCCATGGCATGAGGACCTTGGACAGCCTGTTCTCCTTTAGTGACTGGTTTATGTCTGTGAAGTCCTCCATCCTGCCATGGTGGGTGAAAACAAGCAACTCTGTTTCAGACAAGGACACAGAATTAAGGAAGCAGACATACAACTAAGTCAGAAGGACAGGGTCTAGGCAACATCATGGTAAAGTCAGAATAAAATAGACAGAGATTGCATGCAGTTGGATGACACAGTGGATAGGAAACACATGACAGGAATGTTTCCTATGTTCAGTGAAAGGATACTGGAATTTTCAACTGGGTTTCCTGTGTTTCCACCCTGCCCCCCTCAAATAAAACAACACAGAAAAACCAATCTGATACATTTACATGGAAAAATGAAGAGTTAAAATTATTAAGCACTAAAATAGACTATTTAAACCTCAGCAACATCTTTTTTTTAGTGAAACAGATGAAAACTATACCATTGAACTTCATAGCAACCTTGCCATAGGAGTCGGGCAGATGAAGAGCTTAATGCATAATTGGAGGTGAGCAGTGGTAGGAGAGAAAATATATCCCAAACCTGTAGGATGAACACCCAAACTTTGAGTTCAGGTAGCCCTCATGGACCTAGAACATAAAGAATCAGATCTAGAGGGAGCCCGGAAGAATCACGTCGATAGGTGACCTAAAGAACAATGTAAAATCCCATGATGGGTTTTGTAACACGTTACTGTTGGTGTTTTGTGATTATTTGGGAAGAGATGGTGCAAAAAAGCATCTATAAGAAAAGGAAGGGTAACTCCATCAAAGGATAGTCGATGAGTAGCCTTAATGCTGCATGTGGGACCATGAACTCATCAAAAAATATCAACTCTGGCACCCTCCCCACCCCTACCCCAGCACACTGAATCAACTATGAAGGATTTATAGAAAGGCACGGGGTAGAACTATATAAGATAAGAAGACAAGAAATGGTTTTCTGGGAACTATTCATCCCATCCAAGATTCAAGGTCCATATATAAGGTTCAAAGTAGAATGAAGTACAGCCATCTCAAGGTGAATTATCAGAAAACTGAACAGCTTACAAGAGCCAAGCCATGGCCAAGACACTGGGGTACCATTATTAGGGACTAAGAATTGTGTCTCCTGGCTGTCACTATTCACTTGAAGATATGATCGTTCTCTATAATGCATGTAACTTCATAGAATCTTAGGATTTTAAAATTGGAACAACTCTTGGGGTTCATCTGGAGTCTAATCACTTTGTTTTACGAATGAGAAAACTGAGTCCCAGGGAGGGGAAATGCTTTGCCCTAGGTCATTCCAGAAGTAAGTAATAGAGCCAAGACTAGAACCCAGGTCTTTTGATTCCAAATTGACTACTTTTTTAATTATCATTAAATTGTAATCTCTTTGAGGGCAGGTCCTGTATTTTTTTTTGTATCCCCAGTGCTTAGTATAGTCAGAGAAGACTGTACAACACATGAGCCCAGCCACATATATTGTTGGGCTCATGTTGTTCAGTCCTGTCTGATTTTTCATGACCTTATGTAGGGTTTTCTTGGCAAAGATATTGGCATGATTTGCCATTTCCTTCTGCAACTCATTTGAAAATGAGGCAAACAGGGTTAAGTGATTTGCCTAGGGTCACACAGCTAGTAAGTAAGTTAGATTTGAACTCAGGTTTTCCTGGTGTTCTATGCACTTCACCATCTAACTTCCTGATCATTCTAGAATCATAGAATTTCAAAGTTGGGAGGGCTCTCAGTGGCTCTTGAATCCAACCTATGCCTGCAAAAATAATCTACTTTATGACATAGTTAACAAATAATCATCCAATCTTTGCTTGAAGACCATGAATAAGGAGGAACTCAGCAGCTTCTGGAGGCACTGTGTTCTGTTTTGGGGCAGCCCTAATTATTAGGGAGTCCTTCTTTCTATTAAGCCCTCATTTATTTCCTGGCAACTTCCTCCATTGCTTCTAGTTCTTCCCTCTGGAGCCATATCAAAGAAACTAATTCTTCCGGATGATATTCCACAGCACATGCAACCATAACAGCCTTCCAGAGGTTGCTAGTCCCATGGTTTGTAACTTTCTGGTGTACTTATCCTGTAATGTACATTGTTGTTATTCCTCCTGTATCCTCAAGAGGACTGATGACATTAGGAGGATGTTGTCTGGACTTCCAAGGCAATTGGATTTCAGTGACTCAAAGTTGTTTCTCCAGGGTCATTCGGAATCCAGTGCCAAGATGTAGATCAGGACACCTGGTGATGGCCCCCATGTAGTGGGAAGCTTTGGTCTTTTTAAACTAAGACCCATGTCTCATTGTGTTTAAGGCAACATCCATTCAGTAGGCAAAGGCTATGGAAGAGTTGAGGTCAAAGATGACCTACTTTGTCTTCACAAGAGCATCAATCAGGGCAGGGAAGACCCTCAAAGTTTCTGTTCAGAACAGAAACAGTTGCTATTTACACTCACTCGGAGCAATCAAAACCAAAACGATAAGCAATTAGGACTTGAGCTGGGGCTCATTATTGGCCAAGAGCGTTTTATACTATACTTCTCTGAATTGGTATCTTTTATCTTATTACTAGATTGTAAATTCTATAAAGGCAGGAATTGGATAGGTTAAGTCAATAGTGGAAAACCTGTGGCCTCCAGGGCACATGTCGCCCTTTAGGTCCTCAAGCACAGGATAAAGGCCATACTTGAGGTCGAAGGTTCCCCACCCCTGGGTTAAATGCTGTTGCTTCCAGGTGGCTTTTTCCAGCCCTGTTCCCTCCCCGTCTCCCAACCTGACCTTCCCCTCTGAGTTTACATTCCATTTACTCTGTTTGCTTTTTTATATAAAAATTAAACTTGCTTTCTTTCTGCATCCCCAGTGCCTAGCACAGTGTATGTAGTATTTGTTGTTGTTCAGTCACGGCCAGCTCTCTGTGACCCCATTTGGGGGTTTTCTTGGCAAAGATACTGAAATGGTTTGCCATTTCCTTCTCCAGCTCATTTTGCAGAAGAGGAAACTGAGGCAAACAGAGTTAAGTGACTTGCTCACATTTGTATAGCTAGTAAATGTCTGAGGATGGATTTGAACTTAGGAAGATGAGTCTTCCTGACTTCATAGCCTAGCATTCAATCCATTGTACCACATAGCTGCCCCATAGCTGTACTATGGTACATAGTAGTGATTAATAAATGCTTGTTGATTGAACAATTGTTTTGTTCGAACTTTGTCTCTCTCCTAATGCCTTGCATCCACATTCATGTTTGTTGTTACCTTCTTGAACTGAGATAAAGAGGTAGTATGGTGCCCTCACTATCCAAAGACTTACAATTCCTTCTGCTTATAATTCTCCCGAGTATTGTGGGGGCTGACGAAGCCTCACTAGAGCTGACCAAAGTGCCCACCACCCTCCTGAGCTCTTCAGAAGGAAATGTTCCAGAAACATGAGCAAGTGCTAAAGGGCTGTCCTAATTAGCTGGCTGACGGCTAACGAAAGAAGCTGCCCAGGGTTGATGTATAATTACCATGGTAACCTCTACACCACACAGCTCACTTCCTCTAACCAGCCTCCCTGGGGAACAGACATTCCTGCGTAAGACCAGCGTTGGGGTTATTGACATTGTATGTGGGGAAAATAAATGAACAATTAAAAGGAAGACGAGTTGAATCCCTGTCTGTGGCTTCCTGAGAAAAGTTCTACCTTTATTTGGGGTCTAATTGATAATGGCTGTCTGATCCGAGAGGAAATCATTGAGAGTTGATAGATTTGTTCTGGATAGTTCTGCTTTCCCTAAGTACAAATATAAGAAATGCAACTAATTAGAAGCAGTTCCCTTTCTGCTGTTTCTGAGAGGAAAAAATGGATGACTTTGGACTGGGGAACATGCTAATAAGGGCAAAAATGATTAGACACTGTTGGCCTTGTATCAGAGTCAAACTTCACCAAACCACAAGTTTAGCTCCAGAAGGGACCTTAGAGAAAAAGGAATCTGGCCCCTGCTTTTCAAAGGAGGACACAGGTTTCAAGAGGTTAAATGACTTGCATAAGGTCACTAGTTACTAATAAGAGCAGATCTGGAACTGAAACCTTTGTCTTTTGAAACCAAGACTGATGTTTCATCCACTCTGCCCTCCTACCTTTAGGGTTTGATTTTCACTTCTGATTTTCACAAATGAAAAGTCTATACCCTTCCTATCTGCTTGATTAAAATCAATTCAGTCTAATGAACAGTAGGTTCTGTATTGGATGCTTAAGACTTGTAAGTAGGAGAAAAAAATAGCTTATGCTTCGTTCATCCTTCCATTAATTCCTTAACCCAGCTACACACAGGGTATCCCCAAAGTCTTAGCCCCCCCAAACTACTAAAGCTTAAAACTGCATCAAGACTTTGGAACAATATGTGTGTGTGTGTATAGACATACATACATACATCACATATACACACATATACATATATACACACACATTGTTGTTTAGTCATTTCAGTTTTTCCAACTCTTCATGACCATTTTTGAAGGTTTGCTTGGCAAAGAGAGTAAAGGAGTTGGCCATTTGCTTCTCTAGTTCATTTTACAGATCAGGAAGTGAGGCAAACAGGGTTAAGTGACTTGCCCAGGGTCATATAGCTAGTAAGTGTCTGAGGCTAGACTTGAACTCAGGTCTTCCTGACTTAAGGTCTGGCACTCTACTGCACCATCTAACTACTCTATATGTATGTATATATACATACATACATACATATAGATAGATATAAATATATATGGATATTTGAATACACAAACACACACAAAAATATATTCATAAACATACGTACATCTTGCGGCAGCCAGGTGACTAGAGAATCAGGTTGCAAGTCAGGAAGACCTAAGTTCAAATCCAGCCTCAGACACTTATTAGCTGTGTGACTCTGGACAAGTCATTTCACCTTCTTTTGCCTCAGTTTCTTCATCCATAAAATGGGGATGATAATAATAGCAACAGGGTTATCATGAGGATCAAGTGACAACTACTTAAGGAACATTTATTGTGTTTTTCAACAATTAAATGAAACTACTCTCTCCCGGCTCTTCTCCAGTCTTTCTGACTCCTCCTCAGTCTCTCTTGTTGGCTCATATTATGCTCTCTTCAACCCTGAGTTTGGATTTTTCCCAAGGCTCTGCCTTGAGCCCTTCTTTCTGTCCCTCTGCATTCTCTCTTGGTGACTTCAAAAGTTCCTATGAATTTCATTGTCATTTCTCTATATCCAGCCCTAATCTCTCCTTCTTGGACATTTCAAACTCGAAGTCATAGAGACATTTCAAATCCCACCTATACAAAACAGAACTTACCATCTTTTTTTCCCTCTAAAACCACGCTTCTTACAAACGTCTCTCTTTCTGTGAAAGCTACCACAGTTCTATTAAACCTTGAAGAATGCTCTATGCCTCTCTCTTCCTCATCCCCTCTCTCCAAACCTTTGTCAAATCTTGCTTCTTCAAATCATTCCTTCCATCTGACCCCTGCTCTCTATGCACATATACACCACCCTAATTCAGACATTTAACACCTCTTGCCTAGAGTATGCAAGGTCTCCTCGCCTTGCCTCTCTCACCCTTCCAATCCATTTTCCTCACAGCTGCCAAAGTAATTGCTTTAAGCACAAATCTTACTATGACTCTCTCCTATACAATAAACTCTAGGGGCTTCCTATTGCCTTTAAGATAAAATATAAACTCCTTCATTAGTTTTTCAAGTCCTTTACAACCTGGCTCCAACCTTTCTTTCCAGCCACATTGAACATAATGTCCCACTCTGTGGCTCAGTCCAACGAACTTTCCTCTGTTTTTCACACATGCCCTTTCATCTTCCATCTCTGCACCTTTGTATTTGCTGTCCCCCTTGCCTGGAATGCACTTGGTCCTGACCTCTCCCTTACAGAATCTCTCTTCCTCCAAGACCCAGTTAAGGCACCTTCTTCTCTATGACGCTTTTTTGAGGCACTGTGATTCTAGAGTCTTCGTTTCCCTACTACCACATATTCATTGTGTTTCTTCTCTTTATACTCATGCTATATATACTTATACACCTCTATCTATAGTTTTTCAAAAGAATGTGATCTCCTCAGAAGTAGGTATTTTCTCTCTCTTTGTATCTGAATCCCCAGCACCTAGCAAAATACAGGGCACTTGGAGAAGGACTGGACCCATCTCTTTTGGTCACATTTCATAGAGGTAGAGAACTCCAGGTGAGTAAACTGTCTCTATTAATGCAAACTGGCATTTTCTCTGCAATATAAAGTTCCAGAGAGCTTCCTAGAGCACTGAGAGGATCCAGTCTTGTCCAGTCACACAGTCAGTTGGTGTCAAAAGCTAGATTCAAATCCAGGGTTCTTGACTTCTAGGTATGTTCTCTATCTACTCCTGACACATATCAGGTATTTAATAAATACTCATTGATTCATGTAGAGTTAATGATTGCATGAAAAGATAAATAAAGCAGAATTCCTGTGCTCTGATAGTTTAGAGGCAGAAGGGGACCAAGATGCAGAATCTGAGAAACTGGTTTCAGTTACCCCTTCTGCCACTTATTATTTTTATGACTTGCATGAATTCACTTAACCTTCATGGGTCTCAGCTTCTTGATCTGCAAAGTGAAAGTTGTATTGGTGACTGCAAAGGCCCTTCTCAGATGTAGTTCTAGGACCCTATGATCCCATCAAGGGAGATAGAATTAGACTTCCCAACTATATCCCTACCCTTCCTTTTCAATTCAAGTCATCCTCTCTACCTTCTCCATCCTGGAACAATGGCCTTTGTCCTTGGAATCATCCCAGAGTCTTTTTGATGACAATTGGAGTTTCAGCTTCAGTTTTCAGTGGTCCTTTATGTATTGTCTTCCCCTATTAGAATATGAACTTCTTGAAGTCAGGGAATACCTAGCAAGCTTATATTTGTATCTGCAGTGCTGAGCCCAGTGCCTGGAATATAATCATATTTAGTAAATTATCTATATATCCATTCATTATCCATTTATTATCTATCCATATAATCTATTATCTATTTAGCTATTACTTATTGATCAACCATTATCTGCCTATCATTCTATCTCAGGGATTCTCTACCTTTTTGTATCAAGGACCCCTTTGATAGTCTGGTTAAGCCTATGGACTCCTTCTCAGAATAATGGTTTTACATTCATAAAATACATGGGCTTACAAAGGAATCCAATTATGCTAAGATATAGCTATTGAAATATCTTTTTAAAAACCAAGCTCCTGTATGTCAGATCAAGAACCCCTGATCTATACACACATATGTGTGTATATGCATGTATGTATATATACATGCATGTGCGTGCAACATGGTGCACTCACACACACACACACAAAGTGCTTTAGAAGTCAGGAGGAGGGGCAGAGCATTTCTAGCTGGGAGGATCAAGGATGGTGTCATGGAGGAAGGAGCATTTGAGTTGATTCATAAAGGATGAGTAGGATTTAGACAAGCAGATATGAAGAGAAAAATGTTCCAGGCAGAAAGAGGAATGTGAACAGAGGCAGTGAGTTAGGGAGCTGAAAGGCATTTGTCACCACAAACAAGAAAGCAGAACAGTGGAGCTGTGTAGGCAGAGAGCACTCCTGGACAATATGCCTGAAGAAGGCACGGCACTCTCTCCCGTTTTGGGAGTTATCTCCTGCTAACATATAAAACATTGGGAAAGGCAGACTTTCTTTACTGGAAGTTATAGGCTAGCCTATTTTACTGCTGTAAATCATATACTAAAGGTCAGATTTTCCTTGAAGGAGACAGAGAAAGAGAAGGAAATGGGTGAATTCTAGAGTGGCAAGGAAAGAAACATTTATATAGTGCATACTATGTGCCAGGCAACGTGCTAAGGACTTGACAAATATTATCTCATTTGATCATCACAACAGCCCTATGAGGCAGATGCTATTTTTATCCCATTTTGCAATTGAGGAAACTGAGGCAAACAGAGGTTAAGTTACTAGCCCATAGTCCCACAGCTAGTAAGTTTTCCTATTCAAAGCCCAGAATTCTATCTACTAGACCACAGACCGCCTCTTAGAAGTGAGACCTCTTAAGAGGGATCAGTGAATCTTTAGTGTTTTCATGCTCCTGGATTGCTTTTCCTCAGTCTGTATCTACTTTTTTTTGTGCTGTGTGTCCATGTGGGAGCCTTGTGTGCTGGGTCTTGCTGTTGAACTGCCCAAGTTAGGCAGTGATGACTGTTTCACCCGATGAGACGTAGGTGTGCATTCTTGAAGATAACCCCTGAACCATTCTGCCTTCTGAAAGATGCCCTTGTGTCGGAGGTTTCAGGACCCTGGCACTCACAGATTTTGGGGCTCTGACCAGATGGGGAATGCTGAGATGTCCAATCAAAAAGGCATTCAAAAGGTTGATGGTTATTGCAATACATGTAAGGAATAATTTTAAGTATATCAAAGAGATTTAGGGGAAATATTAATTTCTGCAGGACAGCATGAAACATTTATGCAGCCACATGGTCCTTGAATACCTTGAGATTGGGACAGGTGATGCCAACAGAACTTCCTGCTTGGCAACGAATTATTTTGAACTTTTCAACCTGTAATCTTGGTTACCATGGTTACCAGAGAGTCCAGAGAAATGTGAGAGTGAGGTCCTTGGTAAGGAGCACAGCGTCTTTTCTTCCCTCCCTAGAATGCCTTGCAGGGGCAGTCCAAGGCCCCAGCTATTGGGTCCATTAAGGATGGTGATAAGCTCTACTCAGTATCCATGTTTATAGTGTGGCTACTTGAGGTCACCCATTCACCAGAGTTTTGGGCCACATTTGCACAGAGAAAACAGCAGGGTCATCTCTGAATGTCAGTGCCAACAAGTTAGGATACAAGACACACACAAACTTTCTGTTTTCTGACATTCTTTCAATCAATTAACAAACATTTATTAAGCACCTATTAAGTGCCTGGAACTGTTCAGGTCACTGGGGGCATGAAAGCAAAAATGAAGCATTCCCATACCCTTAGGGAACTTGTATTTTGTTAGAGGGGATTAAACATTCATAAATATATATCAAATATAGACAAAAATGAATATAGGAGAATCCTCTCCCCTCACCCACCCAGGAGCAGAGCACTAGCGCCAGAGTAGAAAAGTATCTCTCTAGCAAAGATTTGAAGTAAAAGTGGAATTCTAGGGGGCATGAGAGAGGTGGGGCATGGATGGATAGAGTAAATCCATATAGACAGAAGATGGAGGATCTTATCAAAAGACTATAACATTCAGAAAGGGGAGTTATCGGCAGTAAATTAGAAAAGGTAGGTTGGGTAAGATAATAATGGAGGACTTTAAACACTTCTAAAAAATGGGCTTTTAACAAGGATCCATAAACCTCCACTCCATGGATAGATTTCAGTGGAGCAGAGGGAAGGGGTGATGTCTGTGAATTTGATGGAAAAAATACATTTAAAGATTTTTCAAAGATTTTTAGAGAGGCGATCAAGAGCCATTGGAGCTTATTGAGTAGAGAAGGGACTTGGGCAGAGTTAGGAAAATCATTTTGGAAGCTCTGAGAAAGATAAGAAAGGCAAGAGATTTGAGTCAGGGAGATCAATTAGAGGCCGTTGCAATAGTCTAGGCAAGACGGGAGAAGGTCTTAAACTGAAGAGTCTTGAGAGAGACTGTGGGAATAGAGAAAAGCAGGTGTGTCTGCGGAGAGAGAAATGGTGAGACCCAGCAATTGAGTGGATGTGTGAAGTGAACTTGGGTAAGTACAAGTATGATGATGCCTTTGATAGAGATAGGGTAGATCAGAAAGGAGGTGCATTTAGGGGAAAAGATAATGATTTCAGTTTTGGATATGTTGCTAGAGTTTGAGATGCTTATTAGAGATCCAGCTTGAAATATCTACTAGATGACTGGAGACGTGAAACTGAGCTCAGGAGAGAGGCTAGGGCTTGGTGTACAGATTTAGGAATCAACAGCACTGAGATAATAAATGAAGCCAGGGGAGAAACCCCTCTGGTCCAACTGTAATTGATATAAAGATTGAAAACCTAGAGGCACAGGAAACTTCTGAAGTGCCTTTTAGATCATCAAAGAATGATGTACCTATGTTCTTTTTACTGGGAAGCAGGGGTTTTTTTTTGGACTAATTCTTTAAGAATTGGTACTGCATGTATTTTATACACACATATACATACATATATATATATATGTGTGTGTGTGTGTATCTATATTCTTGTGTGTATGTGTGTTAACATTCCAAAAGATCTGTTCTTTCCACCAATACAGATCACAATTCCTTCATACCTTGTTAGATTCTGCAGCTATGAATGTATATATAGTATTCCAGTTGTCTTAATGCAGCTCTATTAAAACTTATGCATAGGCAATTGAAGCATACACACATACACACACATACACACATATGTACGTACATACACACACATAAATACATAAATATATGTATGTGTTTATACATAATATTATGTATATTTATATACATATATTTGGTGTTCAGTCATGTTCTACTTTTCATGTTCCTTTTTGGGGTTTTCTTGGCAAAGAAAACCACTCCCTGTGGTGGTTTGTCATTTCTTTCTCCAGTGGATTTAAGGCAGTTGCAAGTTAAGTGACTCACCCAGGGTCATAGAGTTAGTAAGGTTTTGAGGCTAGATTTGAACTTAGCTCTTCCTGACTCCAGACCCGGTGCTCTATTTACTGATCCATCTAGCTGCCTCTTTGTAAAGACATACACATATTTATACATATATACATTCATCTTCATATGTCCATGTAGAGCATTATACACACACATTATATATATAAACATAAATATATGTATATACATATATGAATGTATGTATGACTTTGAGAGAGTCCAAAATGGTGGGAGGTAAAACATTGGTCTGGAGCTTTTTGGGGGCAATATGAGTCAATCGTATTATGTGACAATTAAGAAACCTAATTTAAATTTAGATTTCATTAAGTTAGTATCCAGGACTCAATGATGATGGTAGTTTTCCCTGATCAGATTACACCTGGAGTATCATGTTGAGTTCTGATCACCACATTTTAGGAAAGACATTCATACACTTGGAGGCATCTGAGAGAGCAACCAGGATGATGAAAAGTCTCAGATTCATCCTATATGAAGGCTGGTTTAAAGAACGAGAGATGCTTAGCCTAGAGGAGAGAACACTTAAGATAGATATGATAGTTGTCTTTCAGTGTTTCAAGAACTGCCACAGGGAAGAATGGATGAATGAAAAAGAATTCATTTCCTAAGTATTTACTATATTCCAGGTTATGAGCTAAGAGCTTAGAATTGGGGTTAGGATTAGAGACTGAATCTTTGGTTCCATTGGTCTAGGGAACTACCAGATGAGGAAACTACCTGCATTAGTGAAGACTAGCAACTAAGAGTCTTGAGAGTGGTGTGTGGCTTTCCCATGGTTGTATGGTTCGTATGTGTTAGAATTGGGATGTGAACCCAAGTATTCCTTATTAAAAAGTCAAACTTTTACCCAGCATGCTACATTACTTCTTCAACAACCTGGGGAAACCAATATGAAAGCAAGATTGTTCCTGACCTCAAGGAGCCTACATTCTAATGGGAGAGTAAAGACAACACATACACATGGTAATTAGGAAAAGGGAGTAAATAGACAAGCTCGATCCAAGAAAGCTAAAGTAGAAGAACTGGGTATAAATAGCAAAGAAGAAAATGTAGGCTTGATATAAGGGGAAGGGAGATATTCACAATTTAAAGAATTAAAAGTGCCCAAGTAACTGGAGATCTTCTAGTAAGTCCTGGGTGCAATGTGTTGCAAAAGAGTCTTGTTCATGTATGATTTGGAGAAGGAGCCACCTGAAGACTGTTATAACACCAGTCTGCTTTCAAAGGACAAGCTTCAGAACCCTTAGCTTGGTGGTCCTTGAGTTATAGTCATAGTTTATTGCTAGTCCTGTAATCTCATATATTTTTCTAGCTTAGAAGAACTTGGGTTTCACTGGCATAGCCTTCAAGAAGCCAGTTGTTTCCATGCAACCATGAAGATTACAAGCAGCATTTCAGGGGAAAATAGTAGTTGTAGTGATTCTATATTGATTCGAATAGTTGATTAATAAAAAGAAGGAAATAGAACATAGTAGAGAGATGCTGGGACTGGAAAAATGGAGGCCTGGTTTGGGGTTCTAGTGCTGCCTCTAATTGAATGCAACCTTAGGAAAATAAATGATTTCCCCTTTTCTAAACCTCTTTTAGCCAATTGAGGGGGATACTCTGAGGGAGCCTTAAGGTTTCTACCAGCTCAGATGCAATGGTTTTATCTCACCCCATTCCTAAACAATGCAAAATATGAAAATGTATTATGCAATCTTTGGGGTTTGAGGGTCGGGTGTTTTTCTTGAATTCAAGAAGCTCCCTCAGGGAGGGGGTTTTAAATAACACTGTCACTAAACCACTTGATTATCTTAATTCAGTCACTGTTTTACTTAAATATAAGCAGCCTAAGCCTAAAAATAGGGAAAAAAATAAATCTATGAGCTATGATAGTGTTTTCTTATTTTGAAAGGGAATTTGACCTCCAAACGTATAATTGATCACAGCAGCTGGTTCATGAAGGTAAACATTGCCTGGGATATGTTTATTGATTACCAGTGACCTGTATTTTTGTTAATAGTCTAAGTTATTTTACAGGAAAAAAAATGTTATTTTTGAAACACAGTGTTTTAGAATCTTAGCATCATGAGATTTTAGAATATTAAAGCTGGGATGGCATGAGCAAAGATGCAGGCGTAGGAAAGTGAAAAGCATACTTGGGAATCTGTCAAGAATCTGATTTGACTATAATAGAAGCTTTGTCTTCTAGAATTATAGGAGACAGGGGCAGCAAGGTGGTGTGGTGGATAGCACAATGGTCCTGGAGGACCTGAGGTCCTCAGTTTAAATCTGACCTCAGACACTTATAGCTGTTTGACTCTAGGCAGGTCACTTAACTCCAGTTGTCTCTTAATAAAAAGAATAATAGGAGACAAAGTTAGGAAAGATTAGATATAGTTCAGACAAGGAAGCGTTCAAATGTCAGTCTGAATTTGGGCTTTATTCAGTGAGCAAAGAGACAACCACTGAAATTTTCTGAGCAAAGATCCGGGGTGGTGAGGGGCAGAGAGGGGGGTGATATGCTCAGGTCTGTACTGTCAGGAGGGACCATCGATCTATATCTGGCCACTGGACTAAAAGAAGAAAGTGAGACTGGTGACTTTGAACAGCCCTCACTTAAATCCAGTTTGCTTGCAAGTCTTGACTTCATCTTCCTGATGTCATGGTCCTCTTTGAGAACTAAAGACAAACAATAACAGTTGTCAGGGTATTGGTCTGTCTGAGGTGTCTGGGATATAAAGAAAAGAGCAGTAGCTTTGGAATCAGGAGAGTGAGGCTGAACTCTTAGTTCTTCTGTATCCTAGCTGTGTGCCTTTGAAGTCACTTCTGAGTCTTAGTTTCTCCATCTTTGAAATGATAGACTTGGACTAGAAGATTCCTGATTCTTTTGTTAATATCTGATTAGATGTGGGGGATGAGGAAGAAGAAGGAAAAAAATGGTTTTGAATAGTTTGGTGACTGGGAGAATAGTGATGTCATCAAAAGAAATAGGAAAGCCAGGGAAACTGACACCGGAGCAAGTAGAGGAGTTTGACACTTTTGAGTTTCAGCTAGGTGGTGCAGTGGATAGCACCATGGTCCTGAAGGTAGGAGTACTGAGTTTAAATTTGGCCTCAGACACTTATAGCTGTGTGACTCTAGGCAAATCACTTAACTCTTATTGCCTCTAAAAAAAGGGACAAATGATAGAACATTTAAATAGAAACTATATGTCATCTCTGAGGAAGTAGCATAAAATAGAAGTTGGGAGGTGGCAAGTTCTTTAATCTTGCCATGTTACTGCTTAGCTCAAAATACTTATTAGCATGATCTTGGTGTACTATCTGTGTATAGACCCATTAGGCATTAGTAGCTGGATCATGGGTAGTAGAGGAGAAGGAGAAAGATGATGGGGAGAAAATCAGGAGAAAGAGGAGGAGAAGAAGAAAGGGTCTGACCACCCTTTCTTGGAAGGTGACTCATTGAAACTAAGAAACAGACCCTCAGAGCTAGAAGAGACCTGAAGATAAGCTAAGCCATGCCCTATATCTTTTAGCTGAGGAAAAAAACGGGTCTAAGGAGAAGTGACTTGTTCAAGTTACCCAGTTTTTAATCATAACAGACAAGATTTTTTATCATATTTCAAGACTTAAAAAGGAGCAAGGAAGGAATGACATTTGAGATCTACAAACAGGGAAGAGTTCTGAACCAAACAAGGAACAGAGCGAAACACAGAAGATCGATAAAATAGATGATTTTCATTACATAAAATTGAAAGGGTTCTGCATAGACAAAACTAGTGTCATTAAAATGAGGATGACAGGTAAAAGGGAGAAATCTTTGTAGCAGATTTCTCTAATAAAGGTCTCATATTCAAGACATATAGGGAAGTGATTCAAATTTAGAAAAACAGGAGCTATTCCCAAATAATTAGTGAAAGACTATGAAGAAACAGTTTTGAATAGAAAAAAGATCCAATTTATCGCTATTTAAAAAAAATGCTCCAAGTCATTAATAAGTCAAATAAAGCAACTTTGAGCTTCTACCTCACTTCTGTCAAATTAGCTGGAGGGAAAATGGTACATAAATACTTTACTGGTGGCGCTATGGATTAGTCCAGTCTTTCTGGAAAGTGATTTGGAAATTGCTTTCCCCCCAAATTACTAAATTGTATGAACTCTTCGACCCAATGATGCCAATAGTATGTTTATATCCCCAAAGATATCAGACAAAGAGGAAATGGACCCATATGTACGAAAATGTTTATAGCAGCTCTTTTTATGATGACAAAGAACTGGAAACTAAGAGGTATCTTTAATCTGACCAGTGATCAACCATTATTCCAGAGGACATACGATGAAGTGCAATATCTAATTTCTGACACAGAGATGATGAATTTATAATTCAGAATTAGATATGCATTTTTGAACAGGATCAATGAAGGAATTTATTTGGCATATTTGCAAAATAAGAGTTTATAAGAATTTTCTCTTTACTCCCTTCCTTTTTTTACTCCCTCCATCCTTACTTCCTCTTCTCCCCACCATTTCCCCTCCCTCCCCTCCCCTACCTTCCCCTTCCCTTCTTCTCTCCTCTCCTCCTCCCTCCCATCTCCTCCCCTCATTCCTCTCCTCTCCTTTTTCTTTTCTTTCATGGAGCATGAATCTGGAAGGAGAGAAAATAAATATTTGATCATTGAAAAATATAAAATGAAATTTAAAACAAAGGATTGAGTTTCTAGCTCCCTGGGTATTATGAATATCAATCTTCTTGAATTTAAGGCCTTTGAGAATTTTATAAATTCATTTCTAGCCCAGAGAGAACTTTCTCCCAGAACAGAACAGCCAGCCTTTCCAGATCACCAGCATCACTGACAATATTTAATGTACTGCTTTCAGTCTCTTCCCTGGAGAGAGTAATTAGAAATAACTGACCTCTGGGCTACTCGATGTGCCAGAGCTCCAGCCTTTCTGAATTATAAGTTCTTTGCATTGTTATGTTTACAGAGTGAGGGAATTGGGGGGTGATGGTAGCTGGTTTTCGTTCTGCTTGTTTACCGCCATCTTACTGTGCTGGGCTTTATCTCTGGGCTCGGTTTAATGGAGAGTTAGAGTGTGGCAGTTGAAGATTTGGGCAGGAGAACAAGGAAAAAGCACTGATCAATGCTCCAGGTAAATTCCAGAACCATCCCCTCCCCTCCCCCATTCCCACTCCATTGGACTCAGGGTTAGATTGTAAGAGAACTCACAGATAGTATATTTCAAGTCCCTTGTTTGACAGATGAGGAAACTGAGACTCAGAGGCAGTGACTTGCCCCAAATTGCCTGACTGCTAAGTGGGAGAGTTGGGGTTCTATATTTTTCTGGCTCTGTATTATTATGCTTTTCTGAAATAAAGCAACCCAGAAAAGAGTTAACAATGTTGGAAAATCCTTTCCTGGCTAGAAAATGCCGCATAAGCTCAACACAATTATTGGACTTGTTTTGTGGGGGAAAAATGCCTGTCTTGGTGTCAGGGCAGCATGTAAAAATATGTTTTTATTCCACTTAAATTAGTCCACATGCTCAACCTGCATCAGTGAATACTGGTGCGGGCGGGTATCTGGCTTTGGATTAATTCAGAGGAGAGAGCTCACTCATTAGGGTAAGCATGCACCCCGTCCATGTCTTTTTCTTCTCTTTTCATAGAGCAAAAGTTAACACTGGGTTTAATTGGGAAGCAGATCTTACAGAAAATGTGAACGGAGCATTTTCTTCTGAATCACCATAGCAGCTTTCTATAACCTTATTGAAGCTAGCAGAAGAATGTTTTAGAGCAAAGGCTCTGGGATAAAGCCACAACTAGAATCATTTCATTTTAACATCAGTGTTGGAAAGGATCTTAGAGTTCATTTACCCCAAGTCCCCACCCAATACAGCTTCTCCCTGGTCATTGAGCCTCTGCTTGAACACATCCAGTGATGAGGAACTCATTATATGCCATGTTGTTTTTAGTCATGTCTGACTCTTCATGATCTTATATGGTGTTTCCTTGGCAGAGATGCTGGAGTGGTTTGCCATTTCCTTCTCTAGTTCATCTTACAGATGAGGAAACTGAGGCAAACAGGTCTAATTGTTAGCACTTCCTCTGAGTTCACAGAATCATATAATTGCTGAACTTGAAATGGACCTTAGTGACAATCTGGCCCAACACATACCAAAAAAGGGAATCCTCTTAACAATATACGTAAGTGGTCATCCAGCTTTTGCTCAAGGACCTCCAATGAGAGGTAACACTTAGCCTCTGGGGCAGCCTGTTTCACATTTGGGTAGCTTTACTTGTTAGGAAGCTTTTTCTTAAATGGAACCTAAATCTTCTATTCTGTAGAAAATCAACCCCTTTTTTCCAACTTCAGACTCATGGGGCCAAATAGAACATGTGTTGTTGTTGAATCATTTCATTCATGTCCAGCTCTTGAGGAACTGATATAAACAGGGCTAAGTGATTTGCCCAGGGTCACACTGTTAGGAAGTATCTGATGCCGTGTTTGAACTCAAGTCCACTATGCCACCTCCAGAACATGACTAACCTCTGTTTCAGATTAACAACTAACCTCAGTAATTCTACTCCTCTCCAGGCTAAACCTTTTCAATTCTTTCAAACAAGGATCTTCAACATCCTGCTTCCTGTCTTGGAACATTTTTCTAATTTTTCAATGTTCTTCCTAAAATGTGGTGTACAGAAATGATGGAAATACTTCTTAAGTAGTCTGACCAGGGCAAACATTTCCTTATCAGTGTTAAGTATACATACCTTTCTGAATGCAACTAATTGCATGAGTTTTTAATTTTATTTGGCCCAATTAATAGAGGACTGGGTATGAAGTCAGGAAGACCTGAGTTCAAAATCAGACTCAGACACTAGTTGTGTTGTGCCTCAGTTTCCTCATATGTAAAATGGTGATAATAATAATTACCTCACAGGGTTGCCATGAGAACCAAATGAGATAAAATTTGCAAAAGCCTAGCACAATGCCTGGCACATAGTTTGCGCTTGATAAATGCTGATATCCTTCCCTTCATTCCTTCCTAGTCAACCTGTAGTCCCCAAACTCCTTCACAAATGAACTAACTGTTCTTTAGTCATGCATCCCTCTCCCTTCCCCATGGTGTACTTCAGAATGTGATTTTTTTAAAACCTATGTAAGGTTTTACATTTGTCCTTATTAAATTTCCAGTTAGATTTGGCCCACTATTCTAGTCTGTCAAGCTCCTTTTGAATCTCTGTGCTCTCACCCACTGTATTATCTGTCCCTCCCAAGTTTGTGTCATCTGCCAATTTGATAAGCAAACCCATCTGTTCTGCCACAGACTAGCTGATGACCTTGAACAAGTCACTATTTCTTTCTGCTTCTGTCAAGGACCTCTGTAAAGCAACTCTTTCTTGTTCTATGTAATGAATTTATTGTTGTTGAGTCATTTTAGTCATGTCTGACACTGTGACCCCATTTGGGGTTTTCTTGGCAAAGATACTCGAGTGTTTTGTCATTCCCATCTCTAGCTCATTTCACAGATGAGGAACTGAGGCAAATAGGGTTAAGTGACTCACCCAGGTTCACACAGCTAGATTTAAACTCAGGAAGAAGAATCTTCCTGGTTCTAAGTTCAGTGCTCTATCCATTGTGCCACCAACTGTCCCCATAATACACAAGTTGAGCTAAATGATCCCTGAAGTCCCTCCTTGCAGTTCCAAATCCTATCACCTCATCAGCTCCCATGAGTTCAAGATCATGCCTGTGCAACAGCTCCCAGATATATATATATAACATATATATTTATACATACACATATATATGTATGTATATGTATGTATGTATGTGTGTATGTATGTGTATGTGCATGTGCATGTATTTGATATGTATATGTATGTATATGTATATGTATCTATCCAGCCCCAGAGTCTCTCCTGATCCCCAGTTCTGCATTTTAGAACCTTCTTTAAAGATTCAAACCTTACTGTCTTCTTCTGGGCATTCTTTCCATCATTCTGAAATCAATAGTTCAGTTGAGAGTTCATCTAATGTGAGCCTATCATTTTACAGATGAGAAAACTGAGGGCAAGAGATGATGTGACTTGCTTGAAGGTCAGAGTTAATTTGGTGGTCGACTCCAACACTTCCCATGACTGCTATAAAGCTTTCTCTATACCTGGCTGTGTATGTAGGATTGTAGAGATACTCCCCAAATGGAGCATACCTCATGAAAGCAGCAGAGCCTGGCAGCTTTCAAAACCTCTTCTACAATGACACCTCCAGCAGTTTCTTTTTAAATATTCATAGCTGCACTTTCCCTTTATCATCAGACTTTATTTATGTTTGTCAGGTTTGTTTTTTTTTTGCCAGATTTTCCATCTATCTTGGACCTAGTTTGTTTTTATGGGAAAAACTATCAAACTTAAAAATGCCCAATTCTCCAGTTTCCATGTGGGGCTCTGTTTTTCTGAAACTCCAATGTGTTAGTCTGTTGAGCAGCTGATGGGAGCTGCCTACTTGCCCAGTGTAGGGCAGCTGCAAATGACCTTTGGGCTAGGGTAGATCATTCCCTGAATGTTTTTTGGCAGAGTTGGGGGATTTGTTATTCTCTTTGTGTTAGTGAGAGAGCATCCAGAGTCTGCAGGGCTGGGGTAGCGAGGGGGAACGAACAGACTCACTTGGACTTGGTGGCTTCTATGTTCTCTTCCAGCACTAGGTTTATCATCCAGTGAGCTAGACTTTTGTCCACTGTACATCCAGGCAATCCTGAGGCACTAGCCTAAGGAGTACAGGCATCTGGGGGAAGAACAAAGTCTTTTCCATTTCTTTCAATCCATCCTTAATCTGACTTGTACAGCCTTTTATATTGTGACTTTAATCTGGAGACAGTAGTGTAAAGTAGAACCCTGGACTTAATTCCGGAAGACTTTGATTCTAGCTCCATTTCTGCTTCCTACTAGCTGTATGATCTCAGAAAAGTCATTTTAACTTTCTGGGCCTCAGTTTCCTCTCCTGCAGAATGAGGATGCTAATACCTACCCTATATCTGCCTCTCAGGGCTGGTGTGAAACTCAAATATAAAATGCATGGGAGTGTTATGCAAGCATAAAGAATTAATGTAATCTAAATTCTCTGTTGATATTTAACTTTTCCTGTATGCACAGGTCTTTTGTCCTCTACTAGACTATAGGCCTGAAGCAGGTTGGGAATATATCTTATTGATCTTCTGGATCATCAAATCTCCTGGTACTGTTAGCTTATTACAGGCAATAGGAGACTTTCTTTTGAATGAATAAGTGATTCAATAAATTGTAATCTTTAACATAGGACCTGTTAGAAAAGTAAACTCCAGTGGCTCCCTGTTATCTCCAGGATCACATTTAAATCCTCTATTTGGACCTTAAAGACCCTCACAATCTTGCTCCCTTGTAGTTTTCCAGCCTTCTTATGTTTTACTCCCCTTCACGTCCTTAAGGGTTCAATGATACTGGCCTTCTTGCTGTTCAAATATGGCACCTCATTGTTTGACTGTATGTATTTTGGTTGGTTCTCTGTTCTCATTTCTATTCTGAACCCGCTCAAAACCCAGCTCAAATCTTACCTTCTGCAGGAGACCTGTCCTAATTTCACCCACTACTAGTGTCTTCCCCTGAAATCATCTTCCACTTTCACTGTCTATATCTTATCTTGTCTCTTCTGTTGGAATGTGTGACCTTAGAGGGCAGGGACATATTTTTGCCTTTTTATTTTTGTAACTCTACTATTTAGCAAAGTATTTGCACATGGTAAACATATAATCAAGATTCGTTTACTGAATATTCTTAGGAAATGGAGTAGTGACTTGAGTCCCCATAAAAGGATGGCCTGAATTGGTTTTGAGGAGGCAGCTTTCTTTATTGCCTTCCATTAATTTGAAGAGGCTGCCTTACACAGTCAAATATAAGATGACCTCTGAGGTCCCTTCTAGCTCTAAAGACTATGAAATGTGAAATTAAAAGTTTTTTTAATCAAAGCAGTTGAGTAACCTTCTTCTTACTGGGATTTCCAAGTCAACAAAAATAGCCTCAGTTTCCTGAATTTTAACCTAAGGAGCCCTGTGAAATCAATCTAGGTAATCCCCAGAGACCTGGAGCCTGGTAAAAATGACAGAGGCTTTGGGGTTTGGCCAGTTTTAGGATTATAGATTTTGAGCTAGTAGGGACTTTAGAGGGCAGCCAATCCAATCCCCTCAATTTACAGATGAGGAAACTGACACCCAGAGAGATAATGGGAAGCTAGTGGATAGAGTACTAGATCAGGAAGATTCATTTTTCTGAGTTCAAATCCAGCTTTAGATACTAACTGTAGGACCCTGGGTAAGTCACTTACCCTGTTTGTCTCAGTTTCCTCATTTGTGAAATGAGTTGGAGAATAAATGGCAAATCACTCTAGTTTCTTTGCCAAGAAAACCTCAAGTGGTGTCATGAAGAGTCAGATACAACTAAAAAACAACTGTACGACAACAAAAAGGGTCACACAGGTAGCAAATAAATGAGTCAGGATTTTAAAGCAGGATCCTCTAATCTGATATCCAAGATATTTGCATTTTACCCTGTTACTCCTTCCACCCAGATCCAGAGACAACCCACTTTAGTGAGGTGCTTTGGGAAGTCAAAAGACATCTCTCCTTCTTCAAAGTCTCATTCCTGACCCTCCCCTTTCCCTTATTAGATTCTACCTTCTATTATATCTGTTTGTGTACTGCAATATTTTTCATCTTTCTATATTCAATAGAATCGAGTTGAGCTGGATATCTAGAAATCCTTTCAAGATCTCTTTCCACTACCACCATCTTCATTATTACCTACTTGGTCCTGATTATTACTCATTTGGACAATTTTAACAGCTCCCTTTCAGCCTCTGCTTTCTCCTTACACCAGTTTTCCAGCTACTGGCAAAAACAATCTATCAAATTCCTAGTTCTGAGTATATCACTTCTCTGTTCCAAAATCTTCAGTGGCTCCCTGTTACCTGCTAAATCCACAGGTTATGTGGTCTAAGAACTTTCTTCTATTCTTGCGTCCCATCAAAGCTGAGACAGCCAGGTGGCATACAAGATAAACTGCTGGTCTCGGGACTCAGGAAGATCTGAATTCAAATTCTTTCTCATACACTTACTAGCTGTCTAACCCAGGGTCATTTTGCCTCTCTCAGCTGCAATTTTCTCATCTGTAAAATGGGAGTAGTAATAGCATTTACTTCACATGATAGTTGCGAAGGTCAAATGATATAATGATGTCAAGGGACTTGCAAATTTTAACGTGCCTTATCGGCTCCTTATGTTAGCTGCTGTTACTACTATTACAATGGAAGGTAAACGTGGCAGAAGGCATTTCCTATTGAAGTTATTTTTGATCTGGACTATTCTTTTCTCTTACTTCTCCTAGCTAATCGTTACTAAATCTAATCAACACTATCTCTGTAAGACCTCTCACATCTACCCCTTTTTCTCTGTTCACACTACTACCACCTTCATTATCACCTACTTGGTCCTCATTATTACTCATTTGGGCTATTTTAACAGCCCCTTTCAGGCTTCACTTTCCACTCTAAAGTAGCTTTCAAGATGCTGGCAAAACAATCCATTAAATTCACAGTTCTAGTCATGTCACTCCTCTGCTCATTACTCTTTAGTAACTCCCTATTATCCACTAAGTAAATTTCAGATTCTTTTGTCTAACATTCAAGTCCCTTCAAGATCAGGCACTACATTATATTTCTCAAATACTTCTTCCCTGTTTGTTATAGGCCTCTGTGCCCGAACATGTAGAATGGTATAATGGAAAGAATATTGGATTTTGGGTCAAAGGATCTGGATTTGAATTCTGGTTCAGATATTTGCTACCTCATTATACTTTTATGGGCCTTTGCCCTCATCTGCACAATGGAGCAGGTGACCTCTAAGGTTGCTTCTTACTCTAGACATATTGTTCCACACTTTTTATACCTTATTCCCTGTATTCAAAGAATGTTTAAAATAAACAAATACTGTATCTAAAAAATAGAACTAGAAGAAACTTTAGAGGCTATCTTATATTTGAATATGCTAAAAAGGTCAAATTTTGGGGGAGTAATAGTAGGGGGGAAGGTATATTCCCCTAAGGAAGTAGATTATTGACAGAAAATAAGGAGGTAGTGCACACTTCCCCAGACAAGGTTTTTAGGAGTCCTGGGCCATCCACATCATTTTACGAAAGCCTTTCTAACTTCTAAGGCAGTGGCAAAGTTATTGTTAATTAAATGTTTAGCGATTGTGATAGAAGCATATTAGTTTTAGTTCAAATTTATGATTCAGAAGAGTTATGTTTTCGATGGGCTGTATATATACTTTAGAGTACCCTGGAGTCCTTTGGATGATCAATGCACATGATATATTTATACCCACTTTATAGAAGTTTTATAAGGGAAGCAGTCTGGTATATTGGGCTGTGAGTCAGGAAACGTGTACTTTCTTACTTGCCTCCTATTTTGATTAAAGCATAGGTGGCTGGACCAAATGACAAGATGTAGCATGATGTGATTAAGAAAAAAAAGCCAAAACACCTGGGTTCTAACGCTTGCTTTGTTATAATGTATCCGTGTGAATTTGAGCAAAGTGATTTACCCTATTCAGATTAGGATTAGGCATTAGATTCCTCACCGGTAACAGAAGAGTGTGTGGTTAGATTAGATAATCCCTAGAGGCCCTTCTAACTGAATCCTATGCTGTTTAAGCTTCCTTTTAGATTCATAGATTGTTCATATGTCCGGGAACGGAGGAAAGAGAACACAAAACCTAGGTTCAGCCAATCAATACGAATTTATTAGGCTCCTACCATGTGCTAAATTCTAGGGATGCAGGAAAATGGCAAAAGACAGTCTCTACCCTTAAGGAGTTCTCATGAGGGAGACAACATGCAAACAACTTCTTACTGACAAGCAATAT
The DNA here is from genome assembly GCF_028372415.1 of Notamacropus eugenii. NCBI lineage: Eukaryota > Metazoa > Chordata > Mammalia > Diprotodontia > Macropodidae > Notamacropus > Notamacropus eugenii. Next base: position 44,337,494 of record NC_092872.1, on the reverse strand, counting down.
AAAGGATAAATTAGAAACAACCAATGGAAGGAAGGCAGTAGAATTAAGCAGGATCAGGAAAACTTTCTGTGAAAGATGGAATTTTAGCTGGCATTTGAAGGAAGCCAAGAAAGGCAGGAGGCCAAGCATTCCAGAGACTAAGGTCAGCCAGGAGGTGAAGTGTGTCATATGAAGAATGGCAAGGAGGTCGGTGTCATTAAATCAAAAACTGCAAGCTAGGTGTACAGACCTAGTAGTGCTATTGTGCGATTAAAGGGTGTGCTCAGTTTTATAGACCATTTGAGCTCCATATTACTCTCCAGAATGGTGGGACCAGTTTACTACTCCACCAACAATTCACTAATATATCTATTTTCCAATGAGATATTTCACATTTTCTTCTATTTTCTTTTCATTTTTAAACTTTATTTTGTGATTCTTAATGCCTCATGGAGTCATTAGCTTCTACTTTTCTAGTTCTAACTTTTCCCATTTGGCCAATTTTGCTTTTAAAGTTTTTTTTTCCCCTTCAGTGACTTTTTGTGCCTCTTTTACTGAGCTGTTAATTTTTTTTCATAATTTTTTTCATCACTCTCATTTCTTTTCCCAATTTGATGTCTGCCTCTCTTATCTCTTTCTTTAATTCTTCCAGGAATTCTTGCTGGTCTTGTGTCCAATTAGCATTTTTCTTTCAGACTTTGTTTGTAGCTGTTTTCACATTGTTGTCTTCTTCTGAGTTCATGTTTTGGTCTTTCCTGCCACTGTGGTAGCTTTTAATGGACACGTTCTTTTTTGTTTGTTCATTTTCCCAGACTGTTTCTTTACTTTGAACTTTATGTTCACTCACCTGGGGTTGGGAACCTCCATCCCAAGTTTCGGGCTTTTTTGTTCTACTGTTTTTAGAACTAGTTCTGGGGGGTCTGCAAGTTTTTAGTGCTTCCAAGGTGATGTTATCCTGGGACAGGAGTAGTCACTGTTCCCTTGGTTCTACATTCTGGTGTTTACCCAGCAAGTGCCCTGTTATCCTGCAGCTACAAGTGCTAACACTTCTCTTGGCAATGGCATTATGACCAAATCATCTGCTCTTTTGAAACTGCAAGTGTTAGTACTGCTCTTGGCCTTAGAACTGTTACCATGGCCATTATTGCCTTATGACTGATCTCAAGCACTCCTTTCTACCTAGAACTGTGACCCAGAACTGGTTATGGGCAATAAATTTGTCAAGTCAACAACAACTCCACCTGTGTCAGCAAAGGTTCCCTTATAATCTCTTTCTGACTATTTGTCTGATCTCCTTATTGTCTCTGGGCTGAGAATTCCTGAAACTGCTGCTTTTTTGGCTGCATCCAAGGCCCCCCACTGGTGCTCTTGCCACACCCTGGGCCACCACCCACCCCATTGTTACAGATTTCTACTGTAGATCACTTAAGTTGTCTTATTCTGGAAAAATGTTTCCCTCTGACTTTTTGTTGACTCTACTGCTCTAAAATTTTATTTGAGGCATTGTTTTAAAGTTGTTTGGAAGGGAATATTAGGAGAGTTCAGCTGGATTCTGGCCTGAATTCTGCTTTCTTGGCTCCCTGTTCCTTCTAGTTCTAAAGACTAAGAATTTTTTTAAATTAAGACAATTAGGTAGTTTCTTTTTAGGGGGTTTCTGATCAACAGAAATTACCTCAGTTTACCAAGTTTGAATTCTTGTTGCCCTGTGGAGCCCAATAAAAATACCAGATGCTACAGGGTTTGGGAGATCTTGCTTTCTTCATTTAACAAATGAGGAGGTTAGCCTAAGCGATCTCTAAGGTGCTTTTCTACACTAAATTCTAAGAGCCTCAGAAATCCTTTATGCTCATTTTGTATGATGTTTAAACAGGGTTTATTTTATTGCATGATAATCTCCTTCACATACTTTTATCTTACAGTCAGACTAATTTATTTCCTGTTCTCCATACATAAATTATCATCCCCCATCTCTGATCTTTTGTATGGACTGTCCCTCATTCCTAGAATGAACTCCCTCCTCATCTCTGACTCTTAGATTCTGTATCTTCCTTCAGACCTCTACCTAAGTATCACCTCCTACATGAGACCCTTTGTGATCCTTCCTTCCATATTCCTTCTTATACATGTGATAGTGGTGAAGATTAGGGGTGTATTTGGCATCCCACGTGACATAGGCTTGTACCCTACTCTCTATAAACATACAGAAAATCAGGTTGTCACATAATTAATTAATCAGCGAGGGATTATGATGTTTAATTTGGCTACCAGGAAGTACTATGCTCAAGCCACTAGCCAAATGATTTTTAGTCAGTATGTATGGGGCACCTCCATGGACTTCCACAACATTTGCAGCATCTTCATTGTCCTCTAGAGGGCACTCAACTTACTACTTTCCCCTTTCAAAGCCTTAACTTGTCTGGCTTTTTGCTGACCCAGCCTGGTGCCATCCCTTTTCTATCTCTGTTCCTTGTCCTTTCTTGTCAACACAACGGCTCGGGCTTGTCTACAACATTAGGTTGCCACCTCTGTGCTCTAGCTCTCTAAGATCTGTCTCAACTTTTCCTTCACTAGCTTGGACTTCATTTGCTTGGAGGCAACATCAAGTCTACCACTGTCTATTTGGTGCACTGACAGATTTGTTTTTCCCATTTCATACAATTCCATGGGGCTCCAGGACCTGGCGCCAAACTGTACCCTCAAAAAAACCCCAAAACTCAACCAATCAACCAGCAAAAAGCATAATAAAAAAACAAAGGGTAAAGGGGTAGGGTCAAATTTTATACTGGTATACACAATCTTATCTCATTCCTTGACCTCTTATGCAGCTCTATGAACACAGGCAGTCTTCCTTTCAATATCTGTCTGTCTTAATTTCTTCTGTAGTAACCATTGGTACGCCTTTGGACCCCACGGAGAAGAAATGCATTGCTGACACCCTTTTGTATTTGTCATTTACCTGGGTACTTTGAACACATGCACCTGTACTCTTCTCACCTCCATCCCAATAGAACGTAAACTTCTTGGGAACGGGTCTCATTTTGTACATAGTCCCTTAGCACTTAATAAATGTTTATTGAATGAATCCAATGAATCAAAAGGATGGGAAGGGAATATATGGGAACATCTCCGGGTCTTCCCTGCCCACACCCAGTCATTTTTCCAACATTGCCACTGTGCCACTTTTGCCCCATAGACAGCCAGGATTTAGGGATCAGGCTTTCACTTTGTTATTAACTACTTGTTTGGTCTTAGAGTAGTCAGTCACTGCAACCTTCAGAGTTTTACTTGCCTCATCAGTAAAATGAAAGGATTAGGATGATCTCTAAGCTCTCTTCTCACTCAAATATTCTATGTAATTTTATCAGCTATTATATTCCAAACACACTGCCCAGAACATAACAAGCATGTGCTATTTATTAATCAATCTATCAATCATCTGTTGTTTATCTTGTCTGTCATCTTTTTATCTATGTAAATCTTGTCTATTTCTAACTATCTCTTGTCTATCTTGTCTATCTATCAATATCTTGTCTGTCTTTTCTACCTATATTTCTCTGTCTATAACTTCTCTCTGTGTCTATCTATATCTTATCTATCTTCTCTGTCTGTCTATATCTTGGCTATCTTATCTATCTATATTTCTCTTTCTGTAACATCTCTATGTCTATGTGTATATATACATGCATACATATATATATCTTATCTATCTTGTCTATCTGTCTATATCTTGTCTATCTATATCTTATTAATCTTGTCTACCTGTCTATATTTTGTCAGTCTATATCTTGTCTGTCTTATCTATTGCCTTCCCTCCTTTCTCTATCTCTACATTTCTTGGTTGCTATTTTGTTTCAAGAAGGTGTATCAAGACACAAATTTGTTTTACCAAATTTGTTCTAGACATTCATAAATTCACACAAAAGTATTTTAAAATGGATAACTTTATAAAGACTCAAAAGAGATTTCCCTTGGTTGAGGCAATTAAACAGATTCAAAATTGTCTCTCTTTGGGAAGCAAAAAAGGGGGAGATCTTTACATGATCTAGAATTCCAGTGGGACCTGGATTTAAATCCTGGATTGGCTGCTTACTAGTCATAACCTTGGGCAAATCACTTCACTTCTCTTCCTCAGTTTTTCTCTATGCAAAACAAAAAGGTTTGGGTGGACAATGTGTCCTCCAAAGTCACCATCAGCTCTGAATCATGGCATCCTATAGCCTGGAGACCTCCCAGGTAGAGTATCTGGAAGTAACTAAACTGTCTTTAAGACATGAGTGTTGGAACCCTGTAACCCCCCCCTTCTGCTTGTTCTTTAGACTGCCTGCTATGCAGTAAATAGTCCTGCTGACTTTCTTGCCATCTCCTTTGGGGAGGGGTTGTCAGGCTCTCCGCTCTTTGGCTGTTATTTATGTTTTGCGATATTTGTGGTTATTAGTTTGGGAATCTAATCTGTTCCATGCAGTAGAAGTGGGGGAGAGAAAGTGAACTCCCACATCCTGCTTCATGGAGTATAAAACAACTGCCCCTGAAGGACTGAGTCAGACAAGATTTTGGGAGATAATATTCATTCATGAATTTCATTTATTCATTCATTCTGTAAGTATTGTTAAGCATCTACTGTGTGCCATGAATATACTGTGCTAGGCCCTTGGTCTGAGGTGGGGGAATGAGGATGAACTAATAAATGAGCATTTTAATGCCTCTCAAATGTTATTTAATAACATTGTATAAACATATATGTGTATATGTATATGGGCATGTTGTATTATACAAATGTGAACTATTATTATTATAAGTAGCTGAATTCAGTTGAACACCATGTTAGACACTAAGGAAAATAATTTCTAATTAAAGAAATATTCTCTGCCCCCAGTTCTTTACAAGTCATATGGGGATGAGATACAATGGAGATATGTTGGGGGTGTAAGCTCAGTTTTCACGTGGACAGTCTTGGGCAGGTAAAAGTGAGGACCTCTAAACCTCAGAGTTCTCACGAGGCCCCCCAGGGAACAGCTGGGGATTGAGGCGTGAAACATGGGCTATCTCGTGCATTTCCACCTCTTCTCAGTGGGAAGCTTGCTGGGGAGACCATCCCACCCTTGAGATTGGTCCGTGGTCTGAGCATACCTGTTGTTAATTAGCTAGGGTCTAAGAGCAAGCACGGTATTCACGTGCAAACTATGTGGCTGGGAGAGCTTAAGTAGGGACAGGAAAGCCTGAAGGCCCTCTTCTGGCTGCGGGGTCCCCTTTGGGGGTCCCTCCCTCTTCTTCTTGATGCGGGGCCCTTGGAAGGAAGAGGGTCCCTCCCCTCTTCCACTCCCATCCTCTTGCTCTATGATCCTTGCCCCTTGGGAGGAGGAGGATTCCTTCCTCTCTCTTGAGGAAGAATTTCACCCTGCATATGGATATGTAACTAAGACCCTGAATAAAGCCTAACCCTTTTTTGACTCTGGAAAGTCTCTTCTCTCAACACGTTTATCCAGCTGATCACCAAAGACCTGCAAAAGGTAAGAAGGCTCGGGTAGCTCATTGGCCTCTAGGCCGAGCAGAGATAATGATAATATATAACATTATGTAGATGCAAAGTGGGCTAGGGAGCTGTAGCCAGATTGTTATATGAGATTCAAGAGGAAAGATCATTCACTAAAATAGGAATCAACAAATGCTTCAATGAGAAGGTTGCTTTGGGTTGAATATCTTTTATTTATTTGTTTTTTTAAAGATAATGCAATTCAAATAGGCAGGGAAGGGATAACATTCTAGGTGTAACATAAGCATCAGCAAAGAAACATAGGTAGGAAAGCACAACTCTACCAAATGTGGGTATTATATTTTAAAAAATTCCCCATGTATCTAACTATATTTACCTAATATTCTTGAAGAACTTATCTTGGGGCATAATTAGAATGAAGTACCATGGCTTCCTCTGGGAGACAAGGACTCTTACATTCCAAAAAGTAATGGAATCACTAGGTTCCCTATAAAAAGAATGAGATTAGTTCATTTATAAATCCATCTACTCCATGATTGGTGAGTAGCCTTGGGAAAACAATCCTGTCTATCTTTCCTTTTCTGACATGCTCTAGAATGTTGAGTTTCTACTCATCTTTATGTATCCCCATGAGGGAATGACCCATTTCCTCCCTTGGTGGAAATTACGCCTGTTATTTTTTCCTATAAACAAAATAATTCTGACAAAAACTGGAGAAACCAGTTCTATGGGATGATCCTTTGGGGACAACTGAGGAGTGATTTTTAAAGAGAACATGAGAAATTGGTTAGGGCAAGGAAATGTCTGATCCTTTATTAAGTTCAGGTTCTGTCCATCATCTTTGTATTGCAAATGGGCTGAGAAGCATAACTGAAATGGAATAGCAACATAGTGGGTAATCCCCAAGACACACAGAGTTTGCAGAGTTTGGGGCAAATGAAGTATGTAGAAAAATGATGACCATTCTCTAGGATATAGTGCCGACAAGGGAAGATCCTGGATTTGGAGTGGGAAGATGTAGAAATAATCTCTTCCAACCCCTTCATCTATATATTTCTCTTTAAAGAAGAAATAATTTTCATACCATTTCATTTCTGAATGTATCCTTCCTCTTTTCTCAGTCCCAATCTTTTGTAACAAAAAAGAAAAAACCAGCAGTACAATAAAACTTACTAACATATCAGCTGAGTATGACTTTATATAAAGTTCAAAGCCTTGAGCTTGCCACCTCTTCCAAGAAAGGAGGGAGAGATATTTTCTCATCTTTTCTTTGAGAACAAGCTTGATCATTATAGTTACATAGCATTCAACTTTTTCTTTTTTTCCTTCTCATTCATATTGTTGTACTCATTACATATATTATTTTCCTGGTTTGACTTATTTTGTTCTTTATCAGTTCATGCATGTCTTTCTATGCTTCTCTGTATTTCTTATATTTGTTAGTTTTGTAGCACAAGAATATTCCAGAATTCAGATATTTGCGTTAAGATCAAGGTGACTTGGTAGCCAGTCCAAAGAAGTATACTTTTGTCATTCAACATTGACTTTAGAGAGGTGTTGGTATGTTGCAAAGAGTACAGATCTTGGAATCAGAGATATGGCTTTGATACTTACTAGTCATTGACCATGGGGAATTCAATTTACCTCTTTGGCCTTAGTTTTCCCATCTATCAAATGGGCATCAAGCTATTTGTGCTACCTGTCTCTATGGGCTGTTGTGAGGACAATGTTTGTGGATATTAAAGTGCTTCATAAATGTTGGGTATCATCATCATCATCATCATCCTTTTCATTGTTAGTATTTTCCAAAAGCCTGGGAGGTACCACCTAGAGAATAACTTCTAACCTCTTTACACCCCATTATTAGAATAGAATTGCGTGGTACACTAGAATTAAAAATACAAGGATACAGCTCAAGGTCTGAGTTTAAGCACAGACTTTGCCACTGACTCGATGACCTTGAGCTGTTTCCTCCAATGGAGGTGTCTGAATTTTCACTTTCTCATTTTTCAAATAGGGATGAGAATGGCTACTGAACTGTTTTACAAGGTGAAAGCACTTTGAGAAGCATCAGGGCTCTCTGCATGACTTTGGACTATTCGCTTTTCTCTATTGTCCCTCAGTTCACTCCTCAGTAAAATGAGGCAGGAGTGTGGACTCCGTGGTCTCAGGTCCATTCTGACTCTAAATCTAGGATTCCATGGTCCACTGCTGGACTGGTAACAGGAGTAATGTAAGCTTCCTAGAACGCACTGAAATACTTTAATTGTGAGTAGTGGTTAGAGCGCTGAGTCTAGGGTTAGGAAGTCCTGAGTTCAAATCCGATCACAAATACTGTGTGACCTGGGCAAGTCACTTAATCTCTGTTACCCTCAGTTTCCTAAACTGTAAAATTGGGATAATGGTAGCATTTATGTCCCAGAGTTTGTTGTGAGGATCAGATGAGATAATATTTGTAAAGCTCTTAGCACAGTGCCTGTTATATAGCAGGCAGGTGCCCTTCCTTTGCCCACCCTAAAGGTGAAGGACTATGGATGTAGAATATTCCATATATTGCCAGACATAGTAAGCACAGTGCTTGGTTTTGTTAAACTCCTTTCCTCCTCTTCCTTGTAAAATTGATGTTACAAGGGGATGGCTCTCTAGGAAGGAAGGGAGAGGCATGCATACTGAAATGAATCCAACACAACAAAAAAAGGCATCAATCAAAATTTCAAAGATGGACTTATAAAAGAGGTTATGCAACCTTGAGAACTCATCATCTTTGGGCCTCAGTTTGTTCATCTGTGAAATGAGGAGGTTGGATTAGATGACTTGAGGCATCCCTTTGGTATCTGATTTTATGGTCCCATGAAGGGACTGGAGCTCTAGGATGAACTCTAAGATTCCTGCCAGCTTTCAGCCCTTTGATCTAATGTACCAACAGGGACTGTCACACATGGCCACACTGAAGGCTGACCAGGTTGGAGGCTTATGAGAAAGCTATTCCATATGCCCAAGGAAGCTTACACCTGAAGCTCTTGGCACAACTGTTGAGACCTCAGCCCTAAAAGTTTATGGCTGGACACCCAAGGACCAGCTTAGATTTTATGGCTAGGAGTTTCAAAGATACAAATTTAGGTTTGATGAAAGACTTCCTTAAATACACTTCTACCTCACTCAACTCTTCTTACCTACTGCCACCACACCCCCTGGACTAGCATCTTCCATTCCAAAACTGGACTTCAATCCCCCAAACTTTAGTGCTTTTGTCTGAGGTACTGAAAGAAGTTAATCCACTCATCTTTGTAATTCCCATTGCCCTGGGGCCCAGAAATCTAGTTGGTAAGGGCAGACGAGTCAGTCTCACCCACTGTTATCTACCTTGGCCTCAGACTCCATACTCTTCTCTTTCCTGTCTCCATCCAATTCATTCCTGTTTTCTGCTTCTTACTATGGGCACATTGATCAAATAAACTGTACCACTGTTTCTGGAGAGAGTCAGTCAGTTATTTGGTCAACTGACACCCCATATTCAAGTCACCATTCCTGTGACTCAAACGTAAAACAAAACTCCCCTCTTCAGCTACTACTTCCCTCTGTGTACTATATTGTCCTATTAGAATGTAAATTTTTTTGAGAATGGGGGGGCTATTATTCTTTTTATGGTCTCCAGCACTTAGCACAGAATAAAGCTTAATAATTTTTATTCTTTAATTTATGCATTAGAAATAATGCTATCCAAAGTAGAATGAACTAACTTCATAGGAGTTTTACCAACGATGACCAGATGGCTGTTTACTTGCTAGATATGATATAGAGAAGTTTCCTCTACAGGCAGAGGGTTCACTAAATGGTCTCTCAGGTCCCTTCCAACTCTGAGACTCTGCAATTTTGTGATTATTATCTTTGGACAAGATTTAGTGGCACTAGCTAGAGATATCGGAGCAGAGTAAGAAAAACAGGGAAATTCAGGCAGCTAGCACAGCCACAACCTGGCTGGATGTCTGCAAACAATTAGAGAAGAAAGATTTATGGCAAGGAAGGGAGTCACCCAACTGAATCAGGAAGATGGGATCCTATTGGAACTGGCATGATAGAGTGCTGAGTAAATGGTTCATTCCCATTAGTTCAGAGCTAAGAGAGACCTGGGAGTCCTTTCTAAAGGAGCAATTTGGATCATGGGTGTATTATTAGATGGGAGCTTAAGTCTGATGGTGGAAAAGGGGATTGGTATCAGTGTTTCTTTTGAATGAGGTCCATCCTTTGAGAGAGATGTTTCAGTCACCGTCTCATCCTTCCACATCTCACATGGTCCCAGTGGTATCAAATTTGCCTCCTCTTGTTAGTCTCTCTGGTGCAGCTCTCTTTCTACCTGTACTTTATTCTTCCCTATGTAGGCATTGAAGCTATGGGTTTTATTGTTGTTAGCTCTCTTCTTGAATTTTGTCTCCTGGGAAATTTTGGGTGACTTTCCTCCTTTTCCTCCTACCTTATAGCTCAGAATTGGGGTTTATTTCATTTGATCCTTTTCTCTCAACCTCATTTTACCTTCAATGTCTTCCTTCTATTTTGTTTAGGAGAGCTCCATTTTCCCCAATAATCTGGAGACTTGAAAAGTAGTCCTAAATTCCCTTTCTTTTGTCCCAGAAACTTCCTTCTCTTTTTCCTTTCTCCTGTTCTCAGATCTCTCTCCTCTTTTAGTCTGAGTCCTTCCCTAAATCTTTCTCAAGTTTCTCTTCTCTCTCTCCTTCTCTTTAAGGTCAACGAATCATAGTAGAATAGATGTAAAGCTAGAAGAGATGAAGGAATGAAGCACAAGGGGGTGCGATTTGCCCAGAATCAGAAGGGAAATTTGAACCCAGGTCCTGGGAACCAGACATGATGCTTTTTCTTGCGTGCCTTCTCCTTTTCCTCTGTAAGCTCTTATTCAATTCCTTCTTTTCTTCTTTCTCTCTTTTCCTGTTATAAGATCATAGTAACATAGTTCAAGAACTGCGTGTGACCTCAGAGGCCAAGCAGTCCAATGCACTTGCAAATTAAGAAGATGAAGCCCAGGGAAGTTAAGGGTAAGATGGGCACACAGTAGGATTTGAACCAACCCTAAGTGCGTTCTTTCCCTTATACCATCTTGTCCTCAAGCTCAAGGTCCCCTCCCTGGCCTTTAGACACAGATCTTCTCACTCTCCTTAAGTATTTTTTCACCTTCTTTTCTTATTTTTCTTTCTTGTTTTCAAGTTTCTTCTTTTCTTGCATTCCCCTTTTCCTCTCCTCTTCAATCTTTTCCCCCCTCTTTCTCCATTTCTTCTTCTCCACCATCCCTGAAGTCATTATTCTTCTTCTCAAACCGTCTCCCTACTTTTTAGCTCTAGTCCTTACCCTCACCAAGTCCTTTTTCCCTCCTTCAACTTCTTTTTGAGTTATCGTAGAGTTCCACTTCTCCAACTTAAATCTCTGTCCTTCACAATTTTAGAATCTTCTGAATATCCTTTGCATTTGCTTCTCTTTTTCTTAAGGGAAAAGATGATTGGTAGGAATTTGAGGAGCTATTTTGCAATGCTTCCTAACACCTGTATCTTCCCTCTTGCCTTGCTTGCCCTTATTTCCAGGATTGTTGGATTTGAGCTACTTTGTCATTTAAACAAGACAAGTCATTTCCCCTCTCTGAGCGTTGATTTCCTCTTCGGAGGTCCCTTTAAGTCCTAAACTTGTGATCCAATTATTCTTCTAGTATAATGGGAATCTAAGAGGGTATTACTCAAAAGTTTACATTGAGTTGTTGCAACTTAGATGGAATGTCTGTGGTACTTGGGAAGCACACTGGTAGCTGTTCTGTCTGGATTATAGTTATTTGTGGTTTTGTTCACAGAGAGATATTATTACCTAGAGAAAAGAACACGCAATGGAGATAGAAACAGTAGGACAGAAGATGAGACACTTGCATGGAATTCCCAGTTCTGTCATTAGCCTTCTATGTGATTTTGGATAAGTTATATTCCCTCCCTGGTTACATTTCTTTATTTAACCATAAGAAACTTCTGCTGGGCCTTGAAGAACTGTCTCTACTTTTATCATATGGCCCATCTACTTTGAACCCATGTATGGTGTCTAGACCATGTCCAGTATTAGAAAAACCTAGTCTGAAGTAAGATGGAGTTGGGAATTCTTATATTATACGTTTGACTCATTACAACAACAGCCTTGTGCCTTGGGGTGAAGTTCTTTAAAACCTAGCTTTGGGTTCATGATTAAGACATCCTAAGTGGGGAGAGCAGAGAGAGTTGGGGAGAAGCATAGAAAAGTACTCAAAATACACGATAAATCAAACATGGGAGAGATACTTATTTCCTACAAAAGAAATGTTAAATTAAGAAAAGAACACAAGCATGAATTAATAGAAAGACAAAACAGGATTGAGTAACTTATAATTGTCGTTATATTTTCCTGGCAGATGGTAGCTTAATCTAGTCAGGACATATAGAAATTTTCCGGAATGCTGATGTGGCATTGCTGTATTTCAACTTAACTGTACAATACTCCTTCAAAATCCATGTCTTCTGGGCAGTCTGACTAGGATGGGTTTTTGGGGGGATCATTTTCACTGATGCAGAAACTCCTTTTACTACTAGTTATCACCAACCAAATGATCCACAACCTCTGAACCTCTTGAATTTATATGTCACCTCTAAGCCTGGAGACATTCATCTCAAGGTCAATATTTGACTATTAGATCATCTATCTCTACCCTAGAAAGAAATACAGAACTGAAAAGGTAGCTAAGGTTTTTACATTCAGTCTCAGGCACACATAATCAGGACATGAACCTTAGGTGCCATGTATTCATGTCTGCCTGTTGGCCAAGGTAGAAAAAAGACAAGCTGCTTTTCTCCCACACCTCACAGAAAGTTCTAGTTACATGATGCCACACAGAAGGGTAAAGGAAAAGAACAACAGGGGAAAGTGATTCTCTTTTTAATGGTCTACTGAATCTGGTCTTCAAGATTCTACTGCATCTTGAACTTCTTGCTCAGTGCCTTGTAAGGGAATTACTTTCTCATTCCCATCCTTCCCAAGACACTCAGACACTGAGCTGGCACACACATCTGTCTGGAAGTAGGCATTCCTTGTTCAAAACCAAGTTACATTTATAACATGGAGTTCTCAGACCAGATGGTGTGGAAAGTCTCTTTGAACTCTTGAGATCTAGAAAAAGTATTTTCTTCCCTTCCAAATTCATATACTTGGAAGACTGAACCTTTGTTTCCTCAGTCATTTCATCTTTTGCCCACCACATTCCTCCCTTCCCTCTTTTCTCCTTCCATTTTTCCTTTCTCCATTCATTCCTCCTTATTTCCTTCATTCTTTCCTTCCCCTCCATCCCCTCAAAATAATGATAAAAGCTTTCTGTGACCCATTTCCTTTTGGAGACCTGTGACAGCAAAAGTTACATTCATAGATCACTTAAAGGTTTGCGGAATGCTTTATACATACCATCTCATTTGATCCGAACAATAGTCCAATGATAGGTTTTATTATTATTCCTATCTTATGGCTGAAGAAACAGATGCTTCAGAAGGTTAATGACTTGCCCAGGATTACCTAGTTACTAAATATCTGAAGTGGGATTAGAACCCAGGTCCTCCTAACTCCAAATCTAGAACTCTAGCTGCTAATCTATGTTCTCTCTTATCAGATAATAATAGTTGAACATCTCAATCAGCCTGCAGTTACACTCTCACCTTCCATTGTGCACCTCCTCTCTCCCCAACCCTGTCAAAATCTGGGGGTAGGAGGAAAAGTGTTTTGAAGAGGAACCAGCTAAGCCAAGTCAACACTGAAGGCAACAGGCTCTTTTATATTGGGTGTGCATGAGAAGAATCCTCAAAGAAAAGATAATTGAACTGAATTATGGACAACTAAGTGATATGGAGGTAGAGAAGAAAAAGAAATCCAATGAGCTCCTCAAACTGGGGCCAGGACCAACAGCTCCAAATTTGAAGTAATCTCTCAACTCCTACACAACTAAGACAGAAATCAGTACGTATGTGTGTGTGTGCATGTGTATATCTATATCTAAACACATATCTATCTATCTATCTATCTATCCACCCATCCATGCACACACATCTGCATACATATATCTATACATGCATGCAAATACACACATAAGTACATATGTATGTATAAGTATGTGTGCACACAATATACATGTAAACACACATAAATACACATATTTATATGTGTCTGCATGTGTTTACATGTATATGTGGATTGTTTTGTATGTATATGTGCATATAGGTGTGCGTGTATATGTATATGTGTATATGTATGTACGTATTGTGTAAGCATGTATGCACACATATATACAGATACAGAGCAGCTAGGTGGGGCAATGGATAAAGTACTGAGCCTGGAATCAGAAAGACTCATCTAACTGCGTTCACACCTGGCCTCAAACTCTTACTAGCTGTAGGACTCTGAGTCATACTTAACTGTTTGCCTCAGTTTCCTCATCTGTAAAATGAGCTTGAGAAGCAAACCTCTCCAATATCCTTGCCAAGAAAACCCCAAATGGGGTCATGAAGATTTGGACACGAATGAAAAACAACTGAACACCAACCAGGGAGCCCAGGGCAATGCAACGCCTTGCTATTCCTCCAGTTCCTTTTTGGATAGAATGGGAGAGAATTTTTTTGTAGCTGAATAGTAGGGAAGGAAAAGATCTTAACATATAGAATATGAAGTGTTAAACCTAGAAGGAACTTTAGAATAAAAAAAAAATATGGCTGAAAGGAACCTTAGAACAGAGAACATAAGATAGAAGGCAGGTTTCTAAAACTGAAAGAAATTTGAATCTAAAATATAAAATTCTGGAGACCTTAAAAACCATCTAGTCTGGGGTCCTTAACTTTTTTTGTCATGGACCCCATTAGCAATCTGATAATATGTATGGGTTCTTTTTTAGAATAAGATTTTTAAATGCATAAACTAGAATCCATAAGATTACAAAGGAAACCAGTTATATTAAAATACAGTAATAAAAAAATAAAAAAGGTCACAGATTCTTATTTAAAGAATCTCTGATTATTGAAACCCAACCTATGCCCCATAGTCCTGCAGAGGTGAGCTAACTTAAAGTCACAGTGTTAGAGCCAGTATTCAAATGAGGGTCTCCTCCCTTATTTTATGACCATAAAAACTGGAAGATCACAGCCAAGAGCTTGGTGAAAACAACTATTTTTATTAACTATAAAAAATTGAACATGTCAGGAGGCTTGCAGTCTGGTAAAGACCTAAGCTTTCAGGATGAACCTCTACTAAATTTGTTATTAGAGACCTGATCATCCTAGTTAGTCCCTTAGAATTTCAGTCCTGCCCTTTCCCCCAGCTCCTTCCAGAAAGTAAGGACTTCTATATTTCACTATAGGCATTGCTGCTTCAGTCTGTCATACCCACAGTAGCTTGTTTTACATCTGCACCTGCCTTGTTTATCCTTCTCTTGGCCATCAATTGAAAATATGACGGCCTGGAAAGGACAATATAGAATTCTGTTTGCATTTGTGAACCATTTGAGCGTATTAATGTGGCTCAAATACAAGCAATTTCCATCCCATCCAGCTGAAGGATTGATTATTGCTGATGGAGGAGAAGGGGTCAGAGGCTTGATCTTCCCCAAGGTCTCACCCCTCCCAGAGTCTCAATGGTACCACTATCGTCGTGTAGCATTTGGAGAAGGGCATATAATCATGAAGCACTATAACCAGAAGGGACCTTAAGACATTGTATATACAATGTCAGAGATAGAGCAATATAAAAAAAGAATGCCTTTATTCAAAGAAAGGCTGGAAGGACACTTCCAACATGAAATGTGGCATGTGGAAGTTAGAATGAAATTTAGAATATAATCACAAAACATTAGACCTAGAAGGGAGCTTAGAACCCTGAAGGTCCATGATGGAAGGGGATTCAGAGGTAATCAGCATTGAGGTGCAGGGGAAAGACCATCACAGGGAGCTAGAAAATGTGGGTTTGAGTCTCACCTCTACTGATTCCTAGGTAGGGAAAGTGCCTGCCACAGATGAGCTACTTAATAAATACTTGTTAAATGATATTTGAAGAGCTCCCTCTGTAATTTCTGACAAATGGTCCTTCAGCTTCTAGTGGCAGCTGTGTAGTGCAGTGGTTAGAGCTTGAGACTCCGAAGCATAGGAATACAGGAAGACCTGCATTCAAATCCCGCTTCAGACACCAGCTGTGTGATCTTGGACAAGTCAATTAACCTTTCTGTGCCTCAGTTTCCTCATTTGTTACATGGATATAATAATGGCATTTCCCTTCCAGGATCAAATCAGTTCATGTATACAAAGTACTTAGCAAACCCTGAAGTGTTCTATAAATGCTAATAATTATAGAGCTGGGAGATCTGTAATGATGAGACCCCAGTATTTCCTGAGGCAGCTGGCCTTCAGGGATAGCTCTATTTATTAGGCAATTCATCTGCCCCATCTCTGCATCAAGATTAAATATGCCACCCTCTAACTTTCACTCATTGCTCTTAATTCTCCTCTCTGGGGTCAAATAGACCATGTCTAACCCTTATTCCATATGGAAGTCCTTTAAATGCTTGCATAGCCTTTGTACTATTTGTCTGAGGAGATTTGTGTGGTCAAAACAAAAATGAGCACTGTTCTTTCCCTGCTCTGATCCCCACCCTGGGAATGCGGCCATTTCTGGCTGGGTCTAGACACTCCTTTTCCTTCCTATAATTTGGGCATAATTGACTTTTTAGTCGCTTCCCTCAAAACCTGCCTTTAGGGTCCTTTCTCTGCACATACATCTAAGGTAAAGGAACTCAAAGGAGGAGGCAATGTGAGAGAAAAAACCCAGCCTTCTACCAGATGTCAATGACTATTGACCTGCTTTCACTTAAAGGCAAAAGCCCTGGACTCAGTTTAAATCACTCTGGAATGTTTATTAAGCAAAATAAATCAATACCATTTTCTGTCATATCATTCCTCATCCTCTAGTCAGTATCCAAATTTATGTACACCAAAACTAGTCACTCTTTCTCTCTTTTGCAATTCCCTCTTCACAAATAATGAAACACAAATAAAAAGCAATTAAGATCAATCATATTTTATCTAGCTGGCGTTAAAATACTAATTAAATCAGGGATTACGAACAAACTTATAGAACAACAAGAACAAAAAAAAAAAACTTTATATGAAACATATGCCTTCTCAGAGAAGAAAGAAGGGGGAAGAGCCATTTTCCATCAATATGGGTTCTCAGTTGGAGGAATGTCACCACCAATCGAACATTTCTCTTGCTTACCCAGCATCAAATGTTCTGTCAGGCTTTGGGAAACATAATTGATGTGAGCGCATTTGTGTCAAGCATGGCCACCCCTCTACTATGTCTCTCCAGCATTCATCTCCTTCCCACTTCACTCCTGCTTACACAACTCTAGTGGAATTTCCCACCTCGGCTCTCTTTCCCCAGCCTTCTGCATCCTTGTCAGATGGCTCCCATGACAGCAGTTGAAGTTGTGGTAGTCTTTGGTGGTGGTGGCCTTTCTAGTACTCCTCTAGGATCTTTCTTGAGCTTTAAAGGGAACTCCTCCCAAACTCACAACTTTTTTCTGGAGCTCCTCATTGTCTCCTCTGATAACCTTTCTAGGTGATGGGAAATGATAAATTTTTGAAATTCAGACTCTCTTTGGACCATGGGAAGTAACAAGCCAGAGAATTCCATTCCATCCTGTAGAATGTTTCTTCCAATCCTGCATATCTTTGGCAGAAGAGATAGCAAGGGCTATTCTGACAACAGTTATGATATTCCTCTGGCATCTACTTTTCTTTAGTTGAAGCATCAATTCAATTCAATGTCACATACATTTATTAAACTCTTACTAATCAAAGCATCCAATTTTCTCAACTCAATCAATTCTTATAAGACAAAGCTTTTGCCTCAACAGAAATGTTCTTCCTAAGATATAATGACCAATTCTAATCATAATATTCCAGACATGGCCTGTCCATGTAGAAGGACAGAATCCAGCAAAACAACCACCTTCTTCATTTCGAAAAGTCTGTTTCTGTTAGAGCAGTCTACAGTCTCATCCGAATTTTGACAACCATGAGACTCTGTTGACTCCTGTGAGCTTACGGTACACTAAAACTTCTGTGTCTTTCGAAAATAAAAATACTTATCTAGCCACATTGCTACCATCCTGAAGTAGTTCAGATTAAAAAACAATTAGAACTTAGTTTAGGGGTTGGGTGTCATATCGTACAACAATATGTTGAAGGAAATGGAAATGAAGAGATGACTCAGAAAGGACATGATAACTTTCTTCATGTTGATGAAGTGCTGTTAAGTGGAGACATGATTAGATTTTTCTGCTTGACCCACATTACAGTCAGTATTAGGAGCATTGTGTGGCTGTTACTGAGAAACAGACTCAGTCCTTGTATCATGAAAAGAGAAAACCTCTTTAAGCAAATGGAAGTTTTCAAGCATGGGTTGGATCATCAAGTTATTGGGGATTTTGCAGAGAGGATCCTAGGTGGGGAGTGGGTTGAATTGTTAGTTTCTGAAGTCTATACCAACTCTGTGATTTTGTGAAATATGTTATTAGATTATCTTTTAAGTTCCTTTTATAGCTCTGATATTCTGTAAAATGTCTTCCACCTGCCTGGGAATGAGAAAGGCTTTTGAAATCATAATCTATCACTCCACAGCCACCAGCTTTTGTAAAGGATTGAGAAACAGCTCTGTTGTTCCCATAGTAGCTAATGAGGTGTTCGATACCACATTGGTCCTTAATTACTATACTGCCACAGAAAGACAGAAACAAAAAACAACACATAGGATTTCACTGGTATAGAGAACTCCTGGTGAGGTAAATTTTGGTAGCTCTCTGGTGAGTAGCAGCCCAGAGAGACCCTGCTCTGCAATCTAAAGCCTCAGAGAATTGGCCAGGAATAAATACTAAGAGGTTATATGATTGGTCCAGGATCAAAGTCTTCCTGACTCCAAGACCACTTCTTCCCCTGACCTCCCCATGCCATGTATACATAGGAATTTGCTAGAAAAAATGTCAACCGTTAAAAATGGCATTAGTTGTAAGTTGCACTTATAGTATGTAAAAGCTAATGTTGGGGAAAAGTGTAGCTTACATTTGGTCCTGTGTTGTCAGAATTTAGGAACAAGGTTTCTGGTTCTTCAGAAGAGCCTGATAAAAACAGGAAATAGTGACTCCTTTGGGGAAGGAAATTGTCCTATCTCCAACTAGCGTGCGCTGTATGTGGCATGGGGAATACGGTGGGGGGGAATATGGTTGTTGGTGATATTGACACAACTCAGGTAGGAGAAGGACCTAACCATGAAGATTGTGAAGACCTGGAAAAATCCCCCTTAGAAGTCTTAGCCAAGACCCAGGAGAGCCCATAAATTAGGGCTGGTGCTTTTGGAAACAGGCCATCACAGATGCGCTCTTTTTCTTCCTTGCAGGAAAATGAGGGAAATACAAATATCTTTTATAGGTGTGTTACTATATCAAAGATACTCTGCTAAATCCTTGGGAAAATGGTGGACAGTGAAGATCCAGCACAATTCCAACCTTACTTACCTAGAAGCTCAGATTGATAGCAAAGTGCATTTTTTAGCTGAAGGGGTCCAAGGGTAAGGGGAAAACACAAACAAACAAAAAATTAGCACTTTATAGTATACAACATTCAATCTGGAAAGGACTTTGGAGTCAGAAGGGTCCTTAGACGCCATCTTATCCAGAAGTAGCAAACACACTGGCTGCAAGTCCCAAGCAACTGTGACAAGTGTGGCCTGAGCCAAATGAAAGCATAATTGGGAAACATTTAACACAATGAATAAAAATACAATTGAATGTAGATAATGTTAATATCTAATTTCCCAAGTCAATATGTGGCCCTGAAGCATCCTTACATATAGCTTAGTTGTCCCATTTCAATCTGAGTTTGACACCACTGATATAATAAATCGCTATCATAATGCAGATGAAACAACTGAGCCTCAGAGAAACTTACACAAAGTCAAAGAGCAGTTAGTGATAGAATAGAACTGGAACCCAAGTATTGGTCATCACATCTTAGGAAGAATATTTCTGTTGAGACAAAAGCTTTGTCTTATAAGAATTGATTGAGCTGAGAAATTGGATGCTTTGCTTAGTAAGAGTTTAATAAATGTATGTGACATTGTGGGCAGTGGTTATTTACAAGATGACCTATGGAATAGATCCTCATGCACCTGGAGCACCTCCCTCAGATGAGGGATTACTAGAAGGCTGGTGGGTCTCTGAATGACTTGCACACTTGGCACCATATCTGTTCTCTGCAATGAGTGGGATTTCGATGCCTCTGTGGAAGTATAGAATCTCATAGCTGAAGGGAAACCTGGAGACCAGAAAGCCCAGATCCCTAAAGGAACCTCTTCTACAGCCTTGCTAAGAGGTAGCCATTGAGTTTCTCTACATAAGTATTTCCAGGTTTGGCTACCTTATAACCTCCTAAATCTAATTTCTATTTTTTTGTTGCTCTGATTATAAGGAAGATCTTCCTTTTTTCAAGCAATGACCTGCCTTCCTATAATTTTTACCCATTGTTTTTTATCTTGCATTCTTGAGCTATGTGGAATGTAGGCGATTTCTGTTTCCACGTGGGAGCCCTTGTAATATTTAAAGACTAATCATATCACTAACTTGTTACAGGACCTTTGGCAAATCCTAGCCCTTAGAAGTCACTGTTTCTCATTTTCATAAGGATTTGGTTGGACAGACTCCTCTACCATTCTCTTAACTCTAATATTCTGCAGTACGAAGTCCCTAGTGTCTTTCACAGTTTCAAGTATGATGTTTTTCAAACGCTTTATCATTTTGGGCACCTTCCTCTCAATGGACTCTGATTGGTAAATGCCTTTCCTAAAATATGTCACTCAGAATTTACCACATTACTCTAAATGTGGTCTGAATAGGATAGAATACCATGAGACCAAGCCCATAGGATCAAACCCCAGTTCTGCCATTAGGTAAACTTGGAGATGTCATTTTCTTTCTTTCAGTCTCCATTTCTTCTATCAAAAAAAGAGAGTTTTGGATGAAGATTCCTTCATATTCTAAAGCCCACATTCTTTTACTTTATTTTTTCTGGACATTATATTTCTCCTATTTCAGCCTAGGATCTCATAAGTCTTTCTCTTTTTACTTCCTGTCTAGTTACACTGAGAATCACACCCAGTCTATGGTAGCTCCCTAGAACTTCAAACTCCTTTTCAAATTAACAGTTGTTCAACATTACTGGCCTTATCCCATACTCATATCATTGTTTCTTTGAACCTGTATGTCCCTTGACTGGAAGGAGTACATTTTGGTTGCTAGAGCCGTAGTGGTGGCACAGTGGATAGAGCACTGGGGCGGGAATCAGGAAGGCCTGAATTCAAATCTGGTCACAGATACTTACTAGCTATGTCACCCTGACCAAGTCACTTAACCCTATTTGCCTCAGCTTCCTCATCTGTAAAGTGAGCTGGACGAACAACAAACCACTCCAGTATCTTTTCCAACAAAATCCCAAATGGGTTCATGAAGACTCGGACATGACTGAAACAACCAAACAAGACCTTGAAGGAGGTGACTTTCACCCTGCCCTCAGCCAGTTCACTTATCACTGGTTCTCTATCCCTCAGGCTTGGCAGAAGGTGAGAAAAGAAGCCATGGTCCCACACAGTCTCTCTCCTTGTCTCCAGGTGGAGCTGGGATATGTGTCCCTCCTCGCCCCACCAGGAATCATTTGTGAGAACCAAGCCTCTGGTGTCATGTCTCTCTCCATTCCTGAGAATTACTGCCCCATTGCTCACTGAGGTGTAAGACCCGTTTAACCAAAGGGGTCAGGTTGGTTACAGAATTATCCATCATCAGCACTCTGTCATTGAAATGATCTATTGTCTAACACTAAGTGCCATCACTCCTGGAATATATTTTATCAGGCCCTGCACAGTGCTACATCATCAAGGGATGGCATTTACGGTCACATACATCATTGCTGGGAGAACGATAAGTAGGTCCCCCTCTCACTGGACTGGGGAGCTGGGGCAAGTGCCAGGGTGTTATGAGGCTTCAATGATAATTATTCCCCTCATATGGAAAATGCTTTAGTGATTCCCAAGACCTTCAGACACATGGTCTCCTTTTCAACAATAATAACTCACATTACATTTCTGTTGTCAGTCAACTGGCATTTATTAAGTTCCTCTGCTGTGCCAGGAACTATGCTAAACGCTGGAGAGTCAAGGAAAGGCAGAAAATAGGCTCCTGCTCTCAAGGGGCTCACAATCTAACATGTTACAGCTATGTAAAAATAAGACACAGACAGGATAAATTGGGGATAGTCTCAGAAGGAAATCACTATGATTATGGAAAACCAGGAAAGGCTTCTTGAAGAAGGATGAATGGGAGCTGAAACTTGAAGAAAGTCAGGGAAGCTAGGAGATGACAAGGGAGGGCAAACTAAGAATGGGGGCCTGACAGTGAGAATGCCATCAGGGGAGTGAGTCTTCTGTTTGAGGAAAAGTGAGGAGATCAAAGTCCTTGAAACACAGAGTATCTAGAGGGGAGTGAGGAATGAGAAGACCATAAGAGTACAGAGGCGCCAGATCATGAAGGGCTTTACAAACTAAACAGAGGATTTTATATTGATCCTGGAGGTAATAATGAGCCACTGAGGTTTATAGAGGGGGATAGTATGGTGAGGAAGATTAAACTGACAGCTGAGTAGGAGATGGAATAGAATAGGAGCCTCTTAAAGTAGGAAGTCCAATCATCAGACTGTTAGAAAAATACAGACTTGGGGTGATGAAGGCTTGTCCCATGTGGCAGTGTCAGAGGAAAGAATGAGGTGGATATGCAAGATTTTAGATGGATAGGGCAAAGAGTATCACTCCCATTTTGCCAGTGTGGAAAATGAGGCCCAAATGGGAGACATTCTCGATTTATTTTTAGTCATTTCCATTGTGTCTGACACTGTGACCCCACTGAGGGTTTTCTTAGCATTTCTTTTCCATTTACTTCTCGAGCTCATTTTACAGGTGAGGAAACTGAGGCAAACAGAGTTAAGTGACTTGCCTAGGGTCACACAGCTAATAAGTGTCTGGGGCCATATTTGAACTGAGGAAGATGGGTATTTCTGACTTCAGATCCAGGGCTCTATCCGCTGTGCCACCTAGCTGCCCTTATTAATCTCTAGTTATATACCTAATGATTGTCAGAGTTGGAACTGAAATCCAGTTCCTCTAATGCCTCACAAAATGTTTGTTCTCTCATTGCAACATAATATACCCCATTTACATGAAGATATATTCTTAGTATATTAGAAAGAAGAGCATGTGGTAAAGTGGAATGTACTGGCTCTGGAGGAAGAGGTCCTGGATTCAAATTCTGTGTCATCTTGGACCTGTCCTTTAATCTTTCTCTCCACGGGTCTCAGTTTCCTTGTTGTTGTCTTTGTCCTTCATTCTTGAAGAGGATCATGACATCAAGATGTTGGCATGACTTGCAGTCAACTTTGATTTGAGTGAGGGAGAGCTGGGAGGCCAAATGAAGGGACTGAACTAGATGGATAGTCCTTCCAGCTCTGGATCTACAACTCTTTCTCATCCTGTGGTTAAAGGCATGAAGTCAGGGGAACTAAGACTAGTCTCTTAGGTGGGAATTCAATGTTGGGCCATCCTCCGTCATTTACTGCAGGTGTGACCTTGGACAAGACACATTCTTTCCAGGCCTCAGTTTCCTCATCTGTGAAATGATGTCATTGTAGTAAACAACCTTTAGATCGCATCTAGCTCTAAAGCTATGACTCTATGACCTCGGTGTTGTCTGTCCTCTGATTAGATATATCCCTGAAGTTCAATAAAAAAGCAGGTGTCAGGAATTGATTGTCTTTTTTTTCTCTCCTCTGTTAAGCCCTATACCCTGCAGCTACTTCAGTTAGCAAATCCCTTTTGAGAAGAGGGGGAAAATTTCAGTTGGGAGAAACTAATAGACTTGCATCTCTATTGAGTTTAAGTTATATAAGAGGAGACAAATTTATTCATGGGTTCTCTATTATCCCTAATAATGGACAAGACAGGATGATAGTATGCCCATGTCTTTCCCCTTATTGTAATGTAAGCTGCTGAAGGGAAAGGGCATATACGTCTTTATATCCCAGCACCTAGTATACGGCCTGATACTATATCTATCTATCTATCTATCTATCTATCTATCTATCTATCTATCTATCTATCTATCTATCTATCCATCTATCTATCTATCTATCTATGTCTCTATCAAATATATTTAGTACCATTCTTTTGGAATGGACCTGTAATTTCATTATTATAGGAAACTAACATTGAAGAAATCCCTTCTTCTAATGTAAATCAATACCCATTCTACAACTCATGGTTTCAGAGAGTTGCCTGGGGACTTGAGAGATTAAGTGGCTAGTTCAGAGTCACACAGTCAGTATGTGTGAGAAGTAGGACATGAATCCAGATCTTCCTGATTTTGATGTCTCTCTACCTGCTACCTTATATTGTCCGTGCCTGATACTTAGGGATACTTATGCCTTGTATATAACCGATATTGAATAAATATCTGTTGAATTGAATTGTACTGAATTGAATTGACTTATGACCCTGTCCCGCCCTTCAACCCCAGGTTCAAGTGCCTCCTCTCTCAGCTCAGAAGGTGTTCTCCTTCCTACCAAGACTCTCTACATGGGATGAATATCCTGATATCAGTTGGGCTGCTCTGTGGCGAGGTTATGGAGCTCAGTTATTTAATGGGGAATTCAGGTGGGATTGGAGAAGCATGACTTGGCAACAGTTGACCAAAATGCTTAGAGATTTTAGGGGAGTACATATATGCTCAATATGAGTCAATAATGCAATAAAATCATTAAGAAAGCTAATGTAGTCTTATGCTGTATCAAGAAAAGTAGAGAGTCTATACCTAGAGATTTGACAATCCAATTGTACTCTGGTCAAGCCATATCTGGAGTATCATGTTCAGTTTTGGGGAATCCAGTTCAGAAAGGGCATTGATAAAGAGAACTATATTCAAATAAAGGTCACCAAGATGGTGGAAAGAAGAAAGATCACACCATTCAAGGAGGATAATTGAAGGACCTGGTGATGTTTTATTTAAAGAAGAGAAGTCTTTGGGGCCAGTATAGCTTCCTGCAAGTGCTAGCTTGTGGAAATGTGATTAGAATTGTTTTTCTTGGCCCCAGAAGACAGAAATAGGGATAACAGGGCAATCTTGGACAAATCCTTTAATGTCTCCTAGTCTTAGTGTCCTTATCTGTAAATAAGAAGGTTTAACTAAATGGCCTCTAAGATCCCTGTCAGATATAACTCTGATTCCATCATCTTATGATTGAATTGAGTAACTAAAAAACACAAGGGTCAGGAGGAGTTAAGGAATGGATCTCTGAGTACAGAGGAAGGATGTGCCTCTTTCATCTCCTGTTCAGATATTTCCTCCTCCAAATCAATTTGAATTGACAGATACTTATTAAATACCTGCCATATTTGAGGCAATAGGGAAAATTCATATATGAATAAGAGATATTCACTGACCTCAAGGAAACTATAATGTTGCAGAAGAGGTACAAGAAAGACAAGTATCTACAATTCAAAATAGAATTTAAGTGTATAGATGGTAAAATGGACAAAGCATTGGCCTTGGAATTAGGAAGACTCACCTTCCTGAGTTCAAATCTGGCCTCAGACACTTATTATCTGTGTGACCCTGGGGCAAGTCACTTAATGCTGTTTGCCTCAGTTTCCTCATCTGTAAAATGAGCTAGAGAAAGAAATGGCAAACCACCCTAATATCTTTGCCATGAAAACCCCAAATGGAGTCACAAAGAGTTGGATATGATTGAAATGACTGAATAGCAGTTTAAGTGAATAGGAGAAATCAGGAAAAGGGACTGAGAGAGGCAAGTAACACTTTTAACTTAGAAAATCATAGAAAACTGCATGGAAATGGCATTGGAGCTGAGCCTTAAAGAAGAAGCTAGATTTCAAAAGATAATAATATGAACGTGTGGTTGGAAAGAGGATATTCCAGGCACAGATGATAGCAAGAACGTCCAGATGCAGGGAAGGAGGAAACGACTGGGCAAGTTTAGAAAATAGTAAGTAGTCCACTTCAGCCAAAGAACAGAGTGTAAAGAAGGAAGAAGGATGAAATATGGATAAAAGGGTTGGCTGGAGCCAGGTTATGGAGAACTATGAAGCTGAAGTTCTTGTAATTAACCATTCTCTAAACCTTTTAATATGCACCTACTACGTGTGCAAGGTGACACTGTGCTAGTTGCTGGAAAGGCAAAGTTTTTTAAAAAATGGATATAATCCCTGCCTTTACGGAGTTGACAATCTACAGGGGAGTGAGAGATGGGCAGAGACAAAACACCCCACTAAAATGTAGGGGCAATTTCATTTGTGTCTTTAACTTCTCATCAGCTGGTATAGTACCTTGCATATAATATTGGCTATGCCACATTTAAGTACAACATAGGGTGGGGTGTGATGAGGATAAATAAGAGAGCTGGAAAACATTCTAGAAAAAAATGATAAAAGACAGATAAATTTTAGCAGAGGGAATCCAGAAAGGGTAAGGATTTGCAATTTGCTCAAAAGATGGTGGGGAGCCATTGAGGGACTTTGAATAGTCGAGTGATGTGATCAGAATTAGGTTGCATGGAGGTTATTCTAGTAGTATTTTTAGTATGGGTTGAAAAAGATACAAATTCAAAGTAGGATGATTGAGAGGAAGAGATCAAATGGGAAGAGACTGACCTGGAAGCTATTGCCATTTATGACTTTGAAGAAAGCAGCAGAGACAGCGTTGACATGAAGGAGGCAAGGGATGGTAACATGCTGATGTGGTTAGCTCTTATGAAACCCTTACTATTTAGTTAGTGCTTGGCATGTAGTAGTCACTTAATAAATGTCTATTGATTGATGAATCAACTGGACTTTTTATCCCACATCATATCTTTAGTGGGGAGAAAATATTCCCTTCAATCACGTGATGACATGGAGGGCTTCCCAATTCCGATGATGTCATGCTCAAGCTTGGAATCCCTTTCTGCACTTTGACCTTGGGGATCCTGTGCTTTCCCAGACAATCACAGAATATAAGGATTCATAGCATTGCAAGATAGGAAATAGGGACTGGATCTGTGATTTCATCATTATAGGGAATTCCCAGGTGAAGAAACTCCTTTCACCAATGCAAGTGAGCACCTTTAAAACATACAGTCTTAAAAGAATAGGGCACTAAAAGGTTCAGTGACCTTTTGATGGTCACACAGCCAGTAACTCAGAGGAAGGATTTGAATACAGGTATTTTTGACTTTGGGGATAGCTAGGTGGCACAATGGATAAAGCACTGGCCTTGGATTTAGGGAGACCTGAGTTCAAATCTAGCTTCAGATACTTATTCGCCGTGTGACCCTGGGCAAGTCACTTAACCCTTTTGCCTCAGCTTCTCATCTGTAAAAATAAACTGGAGAAGGATATGGCAAGCCACTTCAGTATCTTTGCCAAGAAAATCCCAAATGGGATTACAAAGAATTCTACATGACTGAAATGACTCAACAATAGCATTCTTTGCTTCAAGGTTGGCTCTTAACATCACACCTTCAACATTCAAACCAAAACTCAGCAGGAATTCCCTCCATTATTCTGATTTGTTGCCACTGTTGTCATCATTATCATCATCGTCATTACCACCACCACCACCACCATCATCATTAATTACTGTTATTCGTGGTAGTAGTAACAGTAGCAGCAGTAATAGTACTACTGGTAGTAATAGTAACAGTAGTATTTTATTTTGACATCTTGAAGAAAGGGTCATCTAGCTTCTGATTGAAACCTCTAGAGATGAACTCCTTATCTGCTAAGACTATGAATAAACTTTTAGTCAACTGTAATTGTTAGGAAGTTTTTTCCTCTCCTATTTTGAGCTTTGATTGATCCCAGTTTGGTCCTCCAGGACCAAGAAGAATAAATCAGTCCCTCTTCCTTACGATGGCTCTTCAGATGTTTGAAGACAGCAATCATTCCCCATGCAAGTCCCCATTATTTTCCCCATACTACAGTTCCCTAACAAGTCCCGTACCCAAAGACTTTTTCATTACATACCCCCACCTCTACTAGATCATAGAAATGTATCCCACTAGGTATAGTGTGAGTGGCTTCATATAATTGAACTCCACTGTTTGGAAACATGTTCAAATTCTGTATTCTACTGATAGGGTTTAAAGGCGTCTAACAACACTTTCCACTTATTCAGTGACATATGCTTGCAAAGTACTTAAGATTACCCATCTCAATGCAATTCAAGTCAATAAGGCTTTGTCGTGCTCCTACTCTGTGTAGGGCTCTGTGTTCTTTTGTTTCTCACAACCACTCTGTGGAAAGGCACAGCAAATTCTTGTCATTATTCTCTTGATATTGCATAAGAAACACAGGTTCAGAGAGGTTAAATGACATGTCTAAAGCCACAGAGCTGTAAGTGTTATCGCCTGTCCTCAAACCTGCCCAATGTTCTTTGTAGCATGTAATTATATTTATTTTGTAATAATGCCACGTTCATTAGAGCTTGGTATATCCCACACCAGATCTGACCTATGAGGGTAAGTAGAGAGAGACTTTGTATGTAGGTCTCTCTTCTCTCAATTCCATTCTGGGGTCTCCATGCCTGGTTTGTGTTTTTTTTTTTCTTTCTCTCAAACCCAGCTTTCTGAGGAGGGATGTCCTCCCCTGGCATTTGCTAAAATAAGTACTTTGCTTTTCATCTCTCTGTGCCCCACGATCTGTTGCATCTTAAGGACTGAAATAATAAGGCAGCTCAAATTACAGGTTTATTTTCCAGTCTCTTTCTTTCTCTCTCTCTTCCCTTTTGGAAAGATTTCTGCTCATGTGTTGTCATTAGCTCCATTACAGAAGGGAAAGTGTGAATGGAAGGAGAAGGCGAAAGCTAACAACTTGTCACCACCACACTTCCCTTTGCCAGAAGCAGCAGTGTGTGTGGGGGGTGGGCAGAGGAGGTGGGAGGGAGCTTGGAAAAGATGGGGGTTGAGGGAGAGGGATGCCCACCTTGGAAGGAACCATCAGAGGCTGCAGGCAAATATTATCCTGGGAAATTGAGAGGGTAGGATGGCTGGCTGGAAATGGAGTATCCCAGGGGTATGGAGAAGAGAGGAGGGAGGAGGGGGGAAAAACCCATCATAACTAGATACAGAAAGGAAGATGGATGCGAATATTGATTTACTCTTTAATCTCATCTTGCCTCTGTTCTCTTCTCCTCTCTTCTTTCTCCTCCTCCTTCCCTCCTCCCATTTTCCCTCTTCTCTCTGCTTTATTTATTTTTCTACATTCCCTTCTCTATTCC
The DNA here is from genome assembly GCF_028372415.1 of Notamacropus eugenii. Taxonomy (NCBI): domain Eukaryota; kingdom Metazoa; phylum Chordata; class Mammalia; order Diprotodontia; family Macropodidae; genus Notamacropus; species Notamacropus eugenii. The sequence continues at coordinate 44,308,560 of NC_092872.1, read as the reverse complement.
TCAACTTTCCCTTCCTCTTTATGTCTTTTACCTCCTCTCTATCTCTCCTCCCCTTTTCCTTCTGTCTGCCTTCTTTGTTGCTAATTTTATGGTTCTATCTTTCATTTCCTCTCTCTACCTTTCCCTCTCTACTTGTCTCTCTGTCTGTATCCTCTCTGTCTAATTCTGTGTCTCCATCTCTCCATCTTTCTTCCTCTCTTCCCTCTTATCTCATTTCCTGTCTTCCTCTCCTTCCCCTCTTCATCACTCTTTTGTCTGACCCTTTGCTCTACACTTATTTCTCCTCCTCTGTTTGACTCTCCCTATTTCCTTCTGTCTTACTCCTCCTTTTATTTCTCTGTCCTACATCTTTCCTTCATCTGAATTGCCCACCAGGTACCTTATTTCTATTCTTGGATGGGAAGCTAACTCCTTTTCCCAAGACTCTTCTACAAGAAATCTCCCATCCTTTTCCTCAGAGTTTGTGCTGATCTTTCTGCCACACATTTCTGTAGAAGTCAGTGGAAGCAGGAGGGTGTGAAGGACTTGGCAAGGGACCAATGAAATAGATAAAAAAATGAGATATCATTCCAGGTCAAAGAAGAAAAAGAGAAAAGGAAAGAGGCAGACAGAGACATTCAGAGAGAGAGACAGAGACACAGAGAAAGACGAAATGAGTGACCAGAATAACCATGTATCCTTTTTAAGATGAGAGCAAGCAGCAACAGCCTACCTATCAATGAGAGGGCAGCTTTGTACCGGAATAGTTGGGTCTGTCTCTCGTAACATATGATCTCTTCCTTCCAGTTAGTTCCTATGATCTAGAAATAGGAGGAAAGTCCCACAAATCTGGGTCTCCATAGTTCAGAAACACGGCCCCTCTGGCATCAAGATGGCAACGCCAGAACACCATGCCTGGTGTGACTCCCTCTGGCATCCAAATGCAGCAGTGAATAAGTGTCAATGAATTAATTAGGAGTTTGGCCTGTGGAGCTTGCCCAAACCTCAAATACTAAATAGGAAGAGCTCATGAAATCTGGATATTCTTGAATCCTGGCTCAGATACTTATTGGCTGCATGACTTTGGCCAAATTACTCTACCTCTCTGGGCCTCAGTTTCCTTATTATGCCAGAGAACGCCTTCTTACTAAATGTGGAAAAAACCCAAGTTTCTGGCTGTGTCACTTATTGAATATATCCCTGTAGTCATTCTAGGTCTCAGTTTCCTTTTCTGTAAAATGAAAACTTTGGACTAGTTGACCTTCTGGTTCTGGCATCACACGATATAGTAACTGTCAAATGAGGATAATAATGCTTGTGCTATCTGCCTGACAGGGTGTTATTGAATATAGTGTATGGTCAACCTTACAGCATGATCAAAATATGTTGCTATTATTAGCCTGAATTTGGCTCTAGTACTGTGGTTTCAGGAGACAGTTGAGACTCAAGGAAGCTGGGCTCTGAATACAGTTTTAACACTTTCATGTTGCATGTTTCTGGAAAAGTCCATTTCTTCCTGTGTAAAATGAAGGGAGTGGGGTGGCGTATATGACTTTTAAGGGGACATTCAATGAGATACAAAGACCTTGGTAATATTGGAAATACCATTCTGTTGAAAGAGAGGGGAGGAGTGACAGAAAGTCAGCAGAAAGCTTTTCTGTAGAGAGTTGAGCTGAAAGAAGGGGTGTACTCTACCCAGAAAGCCAAGGGGGAGGGAGCTCTAGTCAAAAGGAATCATGTTTTTCACTCTAAATGGATCTGAAAAAATGTTGAAGGGGCAACATACAATGTAAGGGAGCAGCTGGAAAATTATATGGCTCATATTTAATTATGTAAAATCCCATAATCCCTCAGGGTGCACAAAGGACATGGTGTTGTAATTTCTTTTCTCCTGCAATTTTGAAGTCAGTTTATTAAATGACAAAAAGAATAACCCAGCACAAGAAGAAGAGAATTATGTGGTCAAATAACCAAAGATGATTTTTACAGCTTTTGTATTTCTATCTCACACCGTCCCTTCCTCTGTCCCTTCTTGTCCCCTTCACTCCAACACCAGCATATTGCATCATGATTCTATGATAATAGAAACGTAGAATGCAGAACGTACCATAAGATTGTTAGAACATAGACTGTTGGGTGTAGAAAGGTCCTTTGGGATACTAACTTTATAGAGAAGGAAAAAATGAGGCTTATACTGGTCCTCTCCCCAAGAGAAAGTACTATTCAGGAAGCATTGCTGGCTGTATTTCTTTTGTTTCTTGGGAGACTCCATGGGAGGGCACAGACTGGTCTTACATGAAGGAGGGTAGGTTTGAAGCTTATTTGCAAACAAAAAACAGTCCAAAATAATTTAAGAAGATGTAGCTTAGGAAAGGGAATTTCTGAACCATTACCAAATTCTCTTTTTCTTTTCTGGGTCAAACTCTCAGGATGATTGGAATAATGATGATGATGATGATGATGATACTTTCATATTTACAAGGCACTTTCCTCATTCACATAAACCCTATGAGAGAGCTCATAAAGGTATAACCATGCTTATTTGACAAAGGAAAAATCTGAAGCTCACAGGAGTGAGATGAGGTACGCCAGTAGGTCACATAGCTAGGATGCGGTAGACCTCGTACTCTGGTCTTATTCTCTTACTCTAAATTTGACTGTACCATGATCTAGGAGCCCATAGCTATTGGCCCTGCCCCCACCACTGTCCAATCATATTCTCCTGGTCTGGCTGACTCCTCTGTTCGGCTCACCCCATCTCAGCTCAATTTGGGTTTATTTGTCCATAGACCTTTCCCCTCTGGTTCACTGGGAAAGCATTGCAATGAAGTCTATGGGCAGATCAGAAGATACAGGAGGAGAATCTTATCTTTGTAGAATTAATACGCGGAGAGACTCAAAAGGAATATCTGAAGTTTTCCTAGAGAAGATGGACTGTCAGAGAAACAACATCAATTTTGGGGGGCTTTGGGCAGGCAGACACTGAGAATAGCTGGTCACTTAATAGCTGGCATTTGTATAGTGCTTTAAGGTCTGAAAAGAGCCTTATGTTACCTCAGTTGTTTTCCACAAACCTAGGAAGTTGGTTCTATTATTATTCTCCTCATTTTATAGATGAGGAAACTGAGGCTACAGAGCTTAAGTGACTTGCATAGGGTCATACGTACTAGCAAATGTCTGAGGCAGGATTTGAACTCAGGTCTTCTTGACTGTGGACCCAGTGTTGTCCCTAATCATTGTGTCAGATTCGTAGTAACTGAGTAGACTTGGGATATTTCTTCACAGTTCTTGCCTCTTAGCCCCCATTCAGGAAACTTGAGAACATCCCTGTGTGGTTATTACCCTCCTGATGGAAATGATTCCCCACTTCTGAGTATGCAATACATCGTCTGTCACAGAAAAATGGAGCCAAACTAACCACAGACTTTGAATGCACAGCTATTGGTCTCACAGATTTGCATAAATTATCAGTGATTCACCTATTCAATACGAGGGTTCTTTGACTAAGACCTCCGCAGGTTCTTTGTCTGTCTGCTGTTTCCTTCAGGTTAGAGGTCATGATGGATGGGGCAAATATGTGTGTGTATGTGTGCTTGTATCTTGTGCTCTTCTATCTCCTCCCTATCTTGAGGCAGCTAGCTAGGACCATGGCTAGAGCACAGGACCTGAGGTCAGGAACTCCTCAATTTAAATTTGGCCTTAAGACACTAACTGGCTGTGTGACCTTGGGCAAGTCACTTCTGTCTGCCTCAACCGTAAAACTGGGATGATAATAGCATCAACCTCCAAGATTGCTGTAAGGATCAAATGAGATATTTATAAAGGGCTTAGCATAGTGCTGGCACATAGTAGGCTCTACATAATGATGATGATGATGATAATTAGTTATCTTGGCATTTCTTATAATGAAGTTCTCCCTGTGTCGTGTAGTACTTTCCCTTCAATGCAGCTTCCCCCTCAAGATGAGAAAAAGTTGCTCAGGTTCTCCGATCTCCCTCTTTTGAAGCCATCTTCCTTGTATAAAAGGAAGGAATTAAGCCTAAAACATTATTCTTATCTCTCTAAGGCAGATAGTCTTAATGTCTTTGGTGTCATGGAGCATAAAATAGAATATATAAGGTAACAAAGGGAGCCGATTATATTGACATATAATAAATAAACAAGTTTATCAACCTCAGATTAAGAATACTTCCTTTGGATTCACCTGCTGTCTGCTCTCAGATTCTTCCTTTTTTTTCCTGCCATCTCTCTTTCACCAGTCTCAAGAGTTCCCAGTTCCCTCTCTGGTCTTCTGGCCATTCCCCCTGTATGCACTCCTGCAGACTACTGCTGTTCTTCTGAATGCCTGGACTGCCTCTTTTGCAGATCGCACTTGTATTCTTTTTAACACTTTCCGCCCATAGGTCATGGATGGAAATATGCCACAGTGTACTTGCCTCCCCCATGGGTACCACCATTACTCCTTGAGACACCTTCAGACTTAATGCATCGTTGCAGTTAGGCTCTCAACCATAAAAGCATTACCATTATTAAATGAACATTTGTGTTAGAAATACAGTTCTCTGTGCTAGAGAGTAGCTTGAAGCTGTGCCATTTCCTGCATGACACCCAAACTGCTCTTTGGTCAATTGTGGACCCAATCCATTGTCCAGCTGCAACAACCATCCCAGATATTTGTAATGAGATACGTAGCAAACTGGCCATCTGACCACGTCATATTCTGAACAAGTTTGGGTTGTTGTTTTTTCTTTTTTTTGCACTAAATTTTTTTCACATATATTTCTAGATGAATTTTTTTGAGTAAACATGAATCACATCGAGGGAGTTTTATGTTACTTATTCTTCGTAGGCCTCAGTTTTCCCACTGTAAAGTGAAGCAGCTAACTACTGGACCTTTCAGGGGAGCTTGCAGTTCTAATGTGTTCTGATTTTGTGAAGGTGAGACTGAGAGAAATAACAAGAAAAAGACAATCGGCTTATTCAGCAGCTGGCACCTTGTCATCCTGACCCCATCTTTCCTATTTCTGATGTGCCTTTTTGGCTTCCTATCCCCTTCCAACTCAACTGATTTTTGTCTGGGTCTTTTGTTTATCTGTATCACCACCACATTTACTTGACATTTCAACCAAATCTCCTGTTAGAACTCAGCCTAGACACATCTTTTAAAGTTATTCCCTGCATGGTTGGTCCTCTCTTCCTTTACTCAACCAAGTCTGACCTCTGGCCTAGTCTTCCCTCATGGCCCTAAGGGGATACGACATCCTTAAATAGTTATTTCTAGTCTTTTCTCTCTAGTTGTCACTTCAAGTCTATGCCAACTCAAATCCTGGCTGTGATGTCTACTATTTCAGTGACCATGGGCAAATTATGTAGGTTCTTTGATCTCCCTTTTCTTTAGCTCACAATACCCAGCTTACTGGGTTGATGTAGAGACAGTACCTTGTAAACCTTAAAAGTGTTTTATAAGAGTGAGCTATTGCTAGTTTGTGATGGATAGATATCATCTTTTCCTCCGATATTATCTAGGCCTCAGCAGCTAGGAGATGGAAATATGAGAGGAGGTAGCCAGGTGACCCCAGGTCTGGATGTTCAGACTCCTGAAGCAAAGCTATAGAAATATGTGTCAGGCAACCAGGAGAGGGGGAGACTAAGGGGTAATTCATAAGAAATCTTTCCGTTTATAAAGTAATAAGAGAATGTAAGCTCTCTGAAGGCAAGAAATGATTGTCATTCTTTGTCTTTGCAGCCTCATCACCTAACAAGACAGTCAGTCATTAATAAGCATTTATGAAGCACCTACCTACCCTGCAGGATTATTGTAAAGATCAAATAAGATGATAATGGTAAAGCACTTAGCACAGTGCTAACCTGGGGACACAAAGGAAGGCAAAAACCAAACACCACGAAAACTCTGCTTTCAAGGAGCTCGCTCCATGCACACAGTAGGCTCTTAATAAACGAGTTTTTGAAATGAATTAAGTTGGGTAGAGAATTATTGCCATTTATTCTCTTCTTTCTTTTTGAAAATTATTTATTTACATTTAACATTATTTTAAAAAGCAATTCTGAGTTCCTAATTCTCTCCTCTCCTTCAACCCTTCCCCCATCCATTGAGAAGATGAGAAATGATGACACTGTATCCCTGGGTACTCTCTCTAGCATTGACTATAGCTTCTCTCATATATCCATCTCCTTGGTCCCAGAAGGGGATTCAGAATACTCTTTCTTCCTTTCTACCACTTCCAGACTACCTTTGTATCCATTACTCAACAACCTCTCCTCCTTGGAGTTCACTCTATCAAAATTCATAATTGAATTCAGAAGATGGTAGCTATTGTCTACTTACCTCCAGGTCATTCTCTCTCATTTCTCAAGCCAGTACCTGACTCACCCTCTTTCTCTGTTCCCCAACTTCTGTCCTTATACTAGGGGATTCCAATATACATGTGGATGTTCTCTCCAGCACTCCAGTTTCTCATTCCCATGACCTGTCCTTACCTCATTCATTTACAGGAATGGTCACACCATAGATCTCACCATCATCCAGGAATATTTCACTTCCATTACCACATCCATCTGTTCAGTGGCTTATATGACAGTATGTTGTGGGAGATAGAACAATGGTCTTTGGGCCAGAAGACCTGGATTCAAGTTCTCCTTCTCACTCCCACATATTATGCAGCTATGAACAAATTCCTTACCCTCTGAGTCTCAATGTCTTCTCACCTGTAAAATGGCGGTAGCAATTTTTTCACTATGAACCTCTCAAGCTTGTTGTGAACTGTAAAGCATTATGGGAATGTCAGCTGTTATCACATGAAGTCCTCCCTGGAGGCAGGGTAAAAGGCTGAGTGACCTTTTGTGCTTCCTTCCAATTCTCTGACTCTCTGATAATCTTCCTGAAGCACAAAGCAGAGAAATCCTTGTGCTGGCAGCTGAAATCTTGATGCTGAAGGATGAACTTTTCAATCATTTTAATTCCGTATTGATTGTTTAAAAGTTGTTCTTTTCATATGGTTTCATAGTTGAGCAGGAATTGACTGTATAAGAGGTGACACTTCACACTGAGCGGTATTAATGAGATGTGGTCTTTGGAGATGTGCGGTTCATGAAGGCCAAGCTTGGAGTGTATCTCTCTGAAATCATTTGAGAACTGATAAGTAATTGAAAACTTCCTAGGATTTGTGTGTTTCTCCTGCTTCAGCTCACTGGATGATCTGAGATCTTGATTATAATGTAACAGATAAATATTTTTACAGCAAATGACAACATCTCCTCAGGGGCTTTACTGTCTAAGAGGGGCTTGGAGGGAAGTCTAAAAGGGAAAATTGGCTGGCTTGCACAGTCGATGTTTAATAAATGTTTATTGAATTGATGTGGGCAAAGAATGAGTAATAAACGCTTCCCTCTCATTGGTCCTAGTTGGTAGCCAGAAGGACTGAGATGGCAAATAACATTCATTTGGTATTCACCCACTGTTTTTTAAATGCTTCCATGGTACCCAGAATTGTGCTAGATTGAAGAGAGAGAAAGACAAAAAAAGAGACTTTTCTGTCTTCTTGGAGTGTATATTCCCATGGGAGTGGGGATGGGATACACTATATCTGTAGATAAATTAAAGTACATATATCAACGAAGTAAGCCATTTCAGCCAAGGAGAGAGTACAGTTTGGGGAGAATCAGGAAAGACCCCATGTAGGAAGTGACACCTAAGATGAGTTGACAGGAGCTAGAGATTCTAAGCAGGCAGTTGAGGACAGAGAGCATCCCAGATTTGGGAGAGCATGAGGAACACATTTTGGATAGGGAAGTTACAATTCCAAGGTTGGCTGTTTCCCTGGGCCCTATTACAAAACAATGTCTCCAGTACAACAAAGTGATATTAATATCCACAGCCTACATGTTTTGCTTCCCAGAGAAAGTTTTATCTCATTAGTCAGATGAAAACTTCTGAACTTGGTAAGTCTCTGTGATAGACTTCAAGTAAATTATGATCTTATTTATAGCTCCCTGTCTTCCAGAAACTTAGACGGCAATATGGTATTTGGCTTATAAAGAAAAAAAATAAATGGCACCTCTATCTGCTCTGTAACTAATTAGGGAGACTCCCAAACTGTAGCTAATTCAAGACGCTGAAATATGCAGCTGAATGTTATACACCAGCCAGGAGCTGTTTCCGAACAGTTACACAGTGGCGCAGTCTCCCGCAGCTGTGATACTCAGATTTCACATTAAGTCAAACAATTATTTTGACGGTTTGAGTGAGTCTCCGAAAGCCCCATTATAATCAAAATCCTTCAGTTACATCGAGGAGGATGTTGGACTCAATGTGCAAGACAAGGCGATGTCAGATTGCTTCTCCCCAGCTGGTGCAGGGCGTTAAACTACTCCTGGGTTTCACCAGATGTGTTTCCAGAGTCCAGATTTGATTGTTCCAAGGCGTTGCTGGTGACAGCTCTAAATTACAGGATGGAGAAGGCAAACCATATCCCAGCTTGTTAGAACTGACTATATTTCAGACCACAGGAAGTCATCTATATGGTTCTAAAAGTTGGGTATTCTTAGGATCCTATAAGCAGAGGGGCCCCCCTCCCCAAGAGGAGGCCTTGGAGTAAGCATAACTGATATTTAGACTTTGAGATAAGAGAATGTTGGAGTTTGAGGGGATTGTAGAAATCGTTTCTTTATAGAATTTGGAGCTGGAAGACTTTGGAGAAAATCTTGTAAATCCCTTCCCCCTCTCATTTTACAGGTAAGGAAACTGAAGCACAGAGATGCTAATTCAACTTAATTCAGTTCAGTAGGAACTTGATTGACTTCTGTGGGTCAGGCACCATGCTTAGACACTGAAAATACACAGGTAAATCTGAAACAGATCCTTCTTGCAAGGATTTTACCTTTTCCCAGGGATTAGGTGTTAAGGGATTTGACCAAAGTCATCCAAACAGTAGACTGTAGAGGCAAGATTTGAACACTGTTCCTTTGAGTCCTTATAGAGAACTTTTCCTACTACACTCTTGTGCTGAAGTACCTTAGTTTACAGAGGAGGAAAGTGAGACCCAGAGAAGGAAGTGACTTGCCAGTCACGTAGTGAGTTCATGGCTCATCTGGACCTAAAACCCCTGACTGAACTGCACAATGCTTCCTTTTGAAAGATCCCTAAAATTCACTCCCTCCCCCATTTACAAACAATACTGATTTAAATTTAACCCTTTTAAATTAAAATGTAAGTCAATTAACTAACTAGGAAAATGGAAAAGACTACTTGGAGAGTCAGTTATAGAGAGAGCTCTAACCATTTGCTTTCTTTGTCTCTCTTGGATTCATATACCATCTAATGCAGCCTTGTTTGTCAGAGAACCTGGAGGCTTGACAATTTTGAAATGGATAGAAGACATTTAAAATTATTTGTGTATATATCTATACACATACCTATACGCATATACTTAGATGCATTCACAAATGTATATACATACACCGTGCATACATATATGCATATGTGTGTATATACATACATTGACAGACATATTTGTGTATACAGGTACATGTACATATGTGTATATACATAATTATATATTATATGTATATCTCTATTATAGAAATACACACACATACACATATATGCATATATGTATATATTTGCTCTGTATGCCATTGCCTGGTAAGACCCTCTTCATTGTGTTGGAGTTAAGTGCCTGGGTTAAAATGATATGGCCTGAGTCAATCCTTCAGTGTCCAGAAGCAGTCATTTCCATGAGTCCCCTCCCAAGGTCCTCCCCCTTGCCTGTGTATTTATGGGAAGGAAATGCATTTGCTGATACCTCCAGGTTGTTGCTTTCCGGGTACATTTTTCACCTGTCACTTTCTCCTTGACCTCTGCTAAGAATTATGGGGAAAGAAGTGAAATTCAAATCAGGCACAAGCTTAATCTATTCTTCCTGATTCCTCTCAGTATCCTTCCAGAATAGAAAAAAAAGAAAATGCTGCAAAGTTTCAGGCCAACAGATTGAGCCAAACTGATTTCATTGTGTCTTTTATTAAATGAAATGTTGGTCTCTAACCAGGGGAAATTATTTTATCTCTTTAATGCATCGCCTCAAAACTGTCCAGGGAATATAAGCAGTAATAGAACCTTCTGCTGGCTTTTTGGCCCCAACCTTCCTGATTTTTGAAAATGAAAGAGACAAATTTGTCTGGGGGTAGGACTAGGGAGTGAAACTCTAACACTATCTGCAAGCTCCTATGCAGACCAGATTGCCTAGGACTATGAGTGCTACATTTGGAAAAGACCATTTCAATTCTAGGAGACTTCCTTGATTCCTCCAATGGCAAGTTTTTTCTTCCCTTCCTTCCTTCCTTCCTTCCTTCCTTCCTTCCTTCCTTCCTTCCTTCCTTCCTTCCTTCCTTCCTTCCTTCCTTCCTTCCTTCCTTCTTTTCTCTCCTCCCTTCACTTCTTCCCTCCCTCCTCCCCTCCCTCTTTCTTTCCTTTACTCTCTCTCTCTCTCTCTCTCTCTCTCTCTCTCTCTCTCTCTCTCTCTCTCTCTCTCTCCCTCTACTCAGAAGATTTACCATTCAGACACTGATTATTAAGTCAGACCTTGATCAACCTGAAGAGCTGTCATATGAATGAATGATTAGATTGATTTTGGAGAGTGCCCAAAGGAAGAACTAGGAACAATAAATACAAGTTGTGGGAAGCACTTCTATATGAGGGGCACATTATGACTCCTTGGAGCTGTCCAGCTCTGAGATGGTCTGTCTTTTGAATTAGTGACCTCACTACAGCTAGAGGTGTTTCAATGCAGAAGGGATGTCCATGCATCCAGTATTCTATAGAGGAGGATTCCTATGTTAGGTGGGCAGGGTTAGATTATTTGATTACTAAAGTGCTTATAACTGAGAATCTGTATTTATGATTCTAATATTCTGTTTTGAAGAAAGAATTCTGGAAGTGAATTGGAAATTGGAGTAGATGAATTCTAAGGGAGTTTACATTGTTGAGATTCCATAAATCCTTGACTCTGTAGCCAGAACACAACCAATCAGAAATCTTATTTAACATAAAGGGCTTCTTCCAATTTTTGATGCTGTGATTTTACACTCCAGTTTGAGTAGAAATAAGTGAATTTTAAAAAATGCCTCACATCAGGGATTTTATTTAAACTTCCATGGATTGTATAGTATCAGAACACATTCATGATATCATGACAGCACCGATTTTCCCACTTGGTGAAGGGATCTCAGTAGTCAACTACAGACATCTTGTTCTTAAATGGACAAAATTGCCTTGCTGCAACATCCCCATCACTACTCATCCAGCATTTGAAGACCATCTGTAATGGTGAATTCATAACCTTAAATGATCTCATGCCTTTTGATATTAATCATTTGGATGTTTTTCCTTATAGCAAGCTACCCATTAATACCAGGTCTACCCTCTAGGGAGAAGCAGAACAAGTCTGATTCTTCTTCAGCATAACAGACCTCTAAATATTTAAAATAACTCTTATGTACCCCTTGAGTGTCATCTTCTTGGGATTAAACATCATTGAGTACAATCAAAAGCTGTCTTACTGCAAATACTATCTGTTGGTCCCAGTTCTCCCTCACTGAGGCCAAATAGACAAATTTAAGCTCCTATATCTGTTTCACTCACTTCTGTCATGATCTTTGACATTTAGAATGATGTTCCTGAGGTTGGGAATGACCTTCAGTCAGAGAAAAAGAACTAATTACTAGTATTCAATGGACTTTTATTTAAAGACAGATGTTATGTTGAGTTCTGAGTACCTACTTAATTATTTAGGTCAAAAAGAAGGAACTAGAGACAGTATAGATGCCACAGCAAGAAAAAGCTTCTTTGCAATTTCCATTTCCTCCATCTGGAATGCTTGAGATATCACAGGTATATTTAAAAAGTTATAGGTACATGATTTGATATGAAGTATTTCCAATGTTAAATATATCTTGGGTGGCATAATGCCTTGTTGAGAATCACAACTTATTAACCTTGAGAGCATTAGCTATTTTTCATTACGCCATGTAGAAACCTAGCATGGTACTTTTCCCCTCCTAGTGATTAGCTCTGTGATTTATCATCGGAGAGTATATTCCATGCACCAGTTAATTGGAGTAAACAAAATATTTTATCAACACATTCTTAACATGTCCTGTCTCTCTATGGTAAATGGTCAGTATTGGCTACACTTAAGCCATAGTGCTTTGGGTACCCATACTCAAGAAACTCGGTAAAAGAACTTGGGACAAAATCTCAACTACCAATAAGCTAGTTACCTCTCCTTTTGTTAATCCTATTCTCTCATACAACCATGTGTGATGTTAGTGTTGTCAGGAACCTTAGAACCTTTACTGCACAGTATCATACCTGGGAAGAAATTAAGGACCTGGGACAAAGGAAGACAGAGCTAGAAGAAGCTTCATAATAATAGAACATAGAAGATGATAACTGGGAGACATATTAGAAATAACCTAGTACAAGTCTTCATTTGACTTAGGGACAAACTGAGGCAAAAACAATTAGTTACTAGTTGAATATAGTTAGCAAATGGCCCAGCAGCCTTCCAACCTAGCTCTTCTATTTTTTTTTTGAAATTTTTTATTAATCTTTTGTTTCTATACCACTATAATTTCCCCAGTGTCCTACCTCCTGCCTCTCTAGAGACAGCTGTCTTATATAACAAATAGCATTTTTAAAATAAAAAAGGAAGTCAGCATAAGTGACCAATACATCAAAAAAAGTCTGAAAATATGTATAATGTAGAAAACTTCTGGACCTCCCACCTCTGCAAAAGGATGAGATTGTAGAGTCTTCTCATATCTCTTCTTTTGAACCAAGCTTGCTCTTTAAAATTTGGCAATATTCACTTTTGAATTGTGTGTAGGTGTGTGTACTTCCATTTGCATTATTGTAGTCCAACTCAGGATTTCTAACATAAAATTCAATGCCTTCTCCAGTTTACTATGCTTTTTTTTTTGTTAAGTGAACAACATGAGGCATTTGAAACAGGGAGAGGGCATAGTATAGTGGGAAGAATCCTGCACTTGGAGTCAAGAAGAGCCTGGGGTGGAGGTAGGCTCTACTCCCAACTCTGCATGACTTTAGACAAATTTTTTTCATGTCTTTGGGCTTCATTTTTCTCTTCTGTAAAATAAAATTGGATTTGATGATCCCTAAGGTCCATTCTAGCTCTTACAGAGTATGCTCTCAGCATGGTGAACCCTTTACCGCAGGCCTGGGTCTCTGAGCTTTGAGGTGCTAACAGAATAGGGATTCTGCTCTGCCCCTCCTCTCAACCTTCAAGAACCTTTGTTATTGTTGTTAAGTCTTGTCTGGCTCTTCATGGCCCCATTTGTGGTTTTCTTGGTAAAGATACAGGAGTGCTTTGCTATTTCCTTCTTCAGTTCATTTTACAGATGAGAAAACTGAGTTAAACAGGATTAAGTGACTTGCCCAGGGTCACACAGCTAGTAAGTGTCTGAGGCCAAATTTGAACTCAGAAAGATCAGTCTTCCTGACTCCATGCTTGGTACTCTATCCATTGTGTCACCTAGCTGCCATGCATTAGAGTAGATATCACAAAAAATATTGTCTAACTGATCCAAGGTGTGCTTTTCCTGTCAGCTGGCTTATAAAACAAATAATTGGGAAAGGATGGAGGTGGCATCTGACTTATATGCCCTAAAAAAATACATTAGTTTCTCCAAAGCAAGAAAGAGAACTTAGACATATTAAAAAGATTCAGGTCAACAGAAGGTGAATCTGAAGAGGAATTTCATTCAGCATTATCCACAGTTCACCCCACAGAGGTTTTATAGTCCAGCTCTTTAATTTTACAGATAAGAAAATAAAAGTGGGTAAGTTCCTTGCTGACTTTCCAGAGTTTACAAAGGCAGTAAATACAAAAGGCAGCATTTATCTTTAATCAACTCATTCCCATACCCACCCTCTAAGAAATAATCACAGATTATGAGACCAAGTTAATATGCTTAAAAAGGTGTTAATGCCTAGTGATCCTTTTATAAAACATGAAAATCTATTTTTCCCCCCAAAGGAATTAAAGGTAGCAAAGCCAAGAAGAAATTAGCCATACTCCCTGGAACCCTTTAAATAGCTAAGCCTAGAGAGAGCCTACATAGTTATAGAGTTCAAGGCAGTCCAGCTCCTGAGCCAGTTGTGAAGGAAGAACTTGTCTTCTAAGAGAATCACTTTCAGTGGGTGAAGACAGAGGGAGATTTCTTTACCTCCCATGAACCATCTTACTTTGAAGCAGATTGGTAGAAGACACTGTATCCAGCAGAAAGTAGAGAAACTTACATCAGACAGACAGATCCAGAGAGGCATCATTTAAATAGCTTTGAGGAGTGGAGTAGGACCTTTGGTAGCAAAGGAGATATTGAACTTTGAACTAGAGAGAGTGAAAACCCTGATAATAAAGCATCACTGCATAGAGGAACAGACTCCAGGAACCCAGGTGAGTAATCTCCTGATCAGAGGATCCTTGTGAGGATTCCATGAGGAAAGAAACCATGCTTCTGTAGTACTTGAGATTTGAATTATCTGAATTATATGCATCCTCTACATGTTTATGTCCACTATTCCCACACAGATGCTGTTTACATTTAGGGGAAAGAATGTTCCAGGTATATGGTGGAAGAGTTTTATAGTTACTATTGATGCTCTATCATTTTAGTAAATACTTCTGTTTTGACCTAATTGTGTCTATTGATAAGACAGTTAATTGGAACACTGGCTGGGGCTCCTGACCTTTAGTTTTAAATGTTCAAGATCACAGACTATATGCTCCAGAACCTGGGAGGAGCAGTTGCCTTCTGGGGACAAAACTCTTCATTTGGAGTACATATTAAGGATATCCCAGAGGAAGTGCTCTGTGATCATCAGAGGCTAGATTTGTGCCCTAGTCCTCTGACTCAAAAGCCAGTGCTCTTCCTGCTGTCTATACCGCTTCTTTCTAGAGATTCTTTTTTATTCTAGCTTGTGGAAGACCTGACTGTCATCTTTTTCAGAAGTGTCACTATTGGGGTAATTGTAGAACATTGAAAAATTGATCTCCCTTTTGATTTCCAGTGTACAATCATGAAGAGCCCAAGAGCAAGGGGACAGTGTCCACATCTGAGTTCTCAAACTATTTACTATTCAGTAAGTAGTATCAGGGCCTAGCCCCTTCATTATGGAAAACACTGATCAAGGCATGGTAGTTGATTAAGGCTTCTGGAGAACTGGTGTCAAAAGGGTTCAATGCACACTCAAACCTTGTCAGAAGCAATTTCCCTCAATAGTGGCTATGATACTGTTCCTTTAATGGCCTTCCAGGTTTCATATTAGGTTTTGACTTATTCATCCTGTGACCCTGGACCACATTCTTATAGGACATAGAACTTGAAAATATCTTAGAGATCATGCTTATACCCCTTTGATTCTGCAGAGAAGGCAAATCAGGCCAAGAAGGAGGAAGTCTTTTGCCTAAAGCTACATGAATATTAAGTGTCATGATGTGGGACTCAGACCCTCAGTGCTTTTTCCATTGTGCCATCCTTCCTCTTGGCAACCCTCTGTTTCTTTTGGTTTCTGGCTCCTTTACCTCACATTGACTCCAGACAAGATTCTTGTCAGACCCTCTGAAATTTGCCACCTAGTTTTCCCTACTGTTATTTTAGCCAGACTCCAGTAGGATGCTTCCATGAGAATGTCATTTAGCCTTTCAACAATAAAGTCAAGTAATTTTTAAAAATGAAATGCTTACTATGTTTTCAAGGCAGTAGGTATGGCAAAGGGCAGAGGCTTCAGCTGAGAGAGCTGCAAAGCCAAATAAAACCAACCTTACCCTCACAGGTCTTATACTTGATTGGCGAAATATAACATCTATCCAAGTGAATAAACACATAGTATGTACATAACACAATACATAATGCAAAACCCCCTCAAAAAAACAACAAAGCAATTTGAAGGGGTCAGGGAGGGAATACTTATAACTTGGGAGAATCAGGAAAGGTCCTATGTACAAAGTGGCACCGGAGTTGTATTTTGAAGGAGAAAGCTATGGTTTCTATAAGGCAGAGGTAAAGAGTAGTTAGGTAGTACAGTGGATAGAACATCGGGATTGGGATCAGAAAGACATATCTTAATGAATTCAAACCCAATATCAGACATTTAATAGCTTGTGACCCTGGGGAAATCACTTAACCCTGTTTGCCTCAGTTTCCTCATCTGTAAAATGAGCTGGAGGAGGAAATGGCAAAGTATTCCAGTATTTTTGCCAAGAAAACCCCAAAATGGGATCACAAAGAGTCAGACATGAATGAAATGACTGAACAACGAGAAGGAAGAAGTGCATTTAAGATAATGGGAAAGTCTATGCAAAGAAGATAGAGACAGGAGACAGGTGCTAGAACGTCATGTACATGGAACAGCTATCTAGCTCGTTTGATTAGAGCCATGAATCTATGAAGGTGAATAATATACTATAAGACAGAACAAGTAAATGGGTATCAAGCTGTGAAGATCTTTAAATGGAAGACTGAGGAGTTTGTATGCAACCTAGAGGTGATAGGGAATCAGTGAAGATTTTTGAGCAGGGCAGGGATATGATTAGATCTGTGTTTTAAGAATATCAACTTGGCAGTTATGGGAAGGACTGATTAAAATGAATTAGACTATATTGAAAGTAATAATAATGATATAAAATAATAACAATTATAAACTAAAATTTATATAATGCTTATTATGAGCCAGACGTTTGCTTTAAAATTATTGTCTCATTTGATCGCCACAACACTCCTGGAAAGTAGTTGCAATTATTATCCTCCTTTAACAGAGGAGGAACATGAGGCAAAGAGAGGTTAAGTGACTTGTCCAGGATCACCCAGCTAGTAAATGTCTGAGGACAGATTTAAAGTCAAATCTCTCAGCATTCTATCCGCTGTGCCACTTAACTGCAGAGAGACAAATTAAGAATAGCTTACTGCAGGTGTCCAGGCAAGAGGTAATGAGGACCTGAAACAGGGACATGGTGTTATAACTGGAGAGAAGGGGATCCTTTCATTTGGAACAATTAGCCTAACAGAGAGGAGGCCAAATCAGTGGATATTCCATCTAAGTCCTACCAGTAAGAGCTGGCATACAGAGAGTTTGAAAAATACTTTTCTCAAAATACATTTCTGTAAGTATCATTATTCCCATTTTATAGATGATAAAGTCTCAGAGAAATTAAGTTAAGCAGCAGAGCAGAAATAATCTCTGACTCTCAGGTCACTTCCCACAATTCACTATGCCATATTGCTTCTGTTAGCACAACAATGCTAAGTAATAATGCCAGCTCAGTGAAGGAAATTATTTGTTGGTACCATCAACAAGATTTGATAGCTGAGTAGAGAAGAGGTTGTGAGGGAGATAAAAAGTTAGAAGACTCCAAGATTGGGAACTAAGTGACTGCAAGGATAGTGGTGTCCTCAACAGAAATAGGGAAGTTTGGAGAAAGAATGATTTCATGGAGGATAGGAAGAGGGAGAGAATGAAGTTTGTATGATTTTGGATATGTTGACTTTGAAATCCTCAGAACATCCAACAGAAGTGCCCTTATAGTATAGATTCCATCCCTGCCTTATGAAAGAGGCAGTAAAAGAGTGGTTCCCTTTATATTCCCTTTTTATCAGAACACTGATATTTTAATGCCAAATTCTCCAAAAATCTCCAAATTTTATGCCAAATAATTTAATGCCAAATTCTCCACCAATGCCAAATAAACCACCAGACACACAGAGGAAGGACACATGGCTATTCATGTGTCCAGCATGACTGAACAAGGCTAGTTCAGCATGACATGGCTAGTTCAGCATGACTACTCTTTTCAGGTTAGTGCACTTATGAAGAGACAGAAACCTACTCATGTCAGGGAAATTTCACCTCAGAAATCCAAAAACTTTCTCATGTTTTTGAGGGTTGCTGTCACCAGACCATATAAGGGCACAAAACTGGGCCAATGTAATTACATCTATTCGTTCTGGTACCATCCATTTGTAAAATATAGCCTGTAACATCACTCTCCATCCCCAGCACACCAATACAGTCTGACATTTCATTTCTGACCCAGTCAAAAACTCAGAGCTTCTACAGCTGCTGACCATGGTGCTAGCCACTTCTCTCGAGACAATATTAACAGCAGCTTTTTCTTTGAAGTCACAGCCATCATATATTTTGCCAACTCTTTCAGGCCATCTTGTCCTCTGACAGGGATAATCAGAGTACACAGTCTACCAAAGCAGAATTTTCTTGGCATTTTGGCTTTGGAAACATTATATTGAACAAAGTAAGTATATCTTAGATTCTTCCAAAGACATCAAATTCTGAAGGTATAAAAATCAAAGATCCCTTCTCCAAACACACAGGGAGTTAATAGCTCACCTGGACCCATAAGCAATGGTATATTCTTGCAGCTGGCATTGGGGGGCCTGTAGGTAGTGTAAAGTCAGCTAAGGTGTGGAGAGTTCATTATGTTGTATCTCTTAAAGGCCAAGTGGGAAGATAGACAGACACGCGTTAGTTCTGAGTTAGGGTTATTTGCCTTTCCAAATGGGTAGGTGAGTGAGACCCTGGAGGAAAAGTAAGCTACCAAAATCCCCTTCCTAAACAGATGGCAGAATTAACAGTAACATCACTGCAACAGGAAATGGCTCTAACAGTGGATATGTATGCCTTAATTGATTTAATCATGGGCTTCCATATTTTTGTCATTAATTTTTTGAACTGCAATTGTCTCCTAAGTTACTAAGCACTGTTAGTCCTAATTAACCAGTTTGCAGGCAATTTTTCAACCTATCAGGTTGTGAAATAAAATAATGAGGCAGACAGAAGAGAACTGGGAAGATGGCTAGTTCACTGGGGAACTGATATTTTATTACAGATTCCATTCAGAGTTGAAATAAGGAGCCAAATCCACAATTTCACTCCTAATTGTACCTCCAAGTCAGAAGACTCCTGTCATGATATTAAGATGAAAGATGTGCCTCCATATCCTTTATAAATGAGCATGATTTAATTCATGATTACACCCAGTTAATTTGGTTGCCATAACGCTCCCTTTCTCAGGGCAAGGAAATCAGATTAATGTGCTGATATTCCCATTTTATCTAATGATTCCATCTCTAAGACTTTCTCTGTTTTTTTAAACATTCTTTTTCATCTTGTTGTACTCTTTTGTTGACAAACTTTCATTTGGAACTATTAGCCTAACAGAGAGGAGGCCAAATCAGTGGATATTCCATCTAAGCCCCACCAGTAAGAGCTGGCATTTAGAAAGTTTGAAAAATACTTTTCTCAGAATACGCTTCTGCAAGTATCATTATTCCCATTTTACAGATGACAAAGTCTCAGAGAAATTAAGTTAGTGCTAGTAAGCAGCAGAGCAGAAATAACTTCTGATTCTCAGGTCACTTCCCACAATTCACTATACCATACTGCTTCTGTAAGTACAACAATAACATCGGCTCACAAATATACACTGCTTCAAGGCCACAATGTTCACATATGTCATCTCATGATCCCCAATTTACAAATGAAAAAATTGAGGTTCAGAGAAGCAAACTGATATGCCCAAGGTCAAATATCTCTTGATCATTGAAGTGAAGACACAATTCAGTTCAACTTAATAAACATTTATTAAGCACTCAGGATATGTCAGAGACTGTGCTAGATGCTCAGGATGTGAAGATCAGAGTGAAAGCATTCCATGCCTTTAAGAAGTTTACATTCTATTGGAATCAAATCCACATCTTTCGACTCTCAAAGAGGGAGCATCATGTGGTAAATAAAGCATCAAACTTGGAATAGGGAAGTATGTGTTCAAATCCCATATTACACAGTGACTAGTTGTGTGGTAATCAGAAAAATCAACCAGAAATTCTTCAAGTCTCAATTTACTCATCTATTAGATGGGGATAATACTCACAAAAGTTACCCCACATATTACTATAAGGGAAGTATTTTATAAACCTAGAAATGCTATGTAATTATGATCTATTATTCTTAATAATACTGTAGTCCCAAAGCCAATTGGAATAGGCCATTCTCCTCATTGGTGAAGATGAACACCCTCCATGTTTTGAGAAAAAGGCCAGCTACACTTCAAGGTGCTGAAGGAAAAGACTCTGAGAAGACACGAGAGGAGCCACCAGTCTCTATAATAGCCTTGTCTCCAGACTGGTGCCTTAGAGACCTAGAAGGACATTTCTCCTTGGGTGAGCAGATCATGGATTCTCTCTGGGTTGAGCTAAGTTATCTCACTCTCAATGGGAGAGCTCCTTCACTGTGTATTGTCTGCTTTATATTCTGCTTTGTATACCTTTTCTGGTGTCTACTTTACTACTAATTTGGATTAATGGTATGTGTGTGTTCATTTAGAAATGGAATTTAGAGGGAAAAGGGGCAAGTCATACGTAGAGTTTGGATTCTCCCACTCTACCATATTGAAAGGGTTAGCTTGAATCTGAAACTCACATCCCCTAGACCAATAATATTTAAGGGAGCATACAGACAATTCTAGTCCCTTATCTCTGTGGAGAGCAGAGGGGTAGCCTCTGGCCCCTGCCCTTCTGCTTTCCCTCTTGGCAGGGAATAAAGTCCTCTGGAAGAGGGTATGAGGGAGAAGAGACTAGAGATGTCTATTTTGTCTCCCTTCAAGCTGCACAATGACACTTCCATACTACATGCAGAAGCCAGCCCTTGAAACATTTGTGTCCTTGCTACATTAATAATAACCTATTTTATTCAGTTATTCTATAATAATCTATTTTTAATTCCATAGTTATATATTATATCATATCTTATCATGTTATATTAATAATAACCTACTCTATAATAATCTATTCTCAATAATAACCTGTCATTATAATCTATTGGGGCAGCTGATGGCTCAGTGGATAAAGCACTGGATCTGGAGTCAGGAAGACCTGAGTTCAAATCCAGCTTCAGATACTTCCTACCTATGTGACCCTGAGCAAGTCACTTAGCCTCTGATTGCCTGAAAAAAATAAGTTCACTGGAGAAGGAAATAACAATCCAGTATCTTTGCCAAGAAAACTCCAAATAGGGTCACAAAGAGCTGGGCATGACTGAAATGACTGAACAGTGAAATTATAATCTATTATTTTTTGTACTATATCATGTTGGCAGCTGATCATAGAGCAGTTCTGGAAGACAAGTAGTTGCCAGATTCCTGGATGAGGAGACAGCAGACACTATAGGCCAGGATAATAACCAGTGGATTCCAATGAAAATGAAGACTGACCTTTTTTTTTTTTGATAGATAACACAGGAGTTGTGGTTTGTACCTTGAAAAAAATCCTTTTATCTGTTCTTCTCCTTGCTGGCTGTGCTTTAAGATAATCTTTGTCTTTACATATTATTACTAATTTCTAACAATTATTCTTAATATTAAGTTGCATGAATTGTTATTAATCATAGCAATTCCTTATACTCTTCTAACACTTTAATGGTTTCATTTCCATTATTTAATTTGATCCTCGTAATAACCTTGTGAAAGAGAAAATACTCCCCCCACTTGGTAGAGGAGGAAATTGAAATCTATTAAATTAAGTGACAGTGGAGTCTAAATGACATTGAAGACCAGAGAAGGGTGTGATTTATCCAAGGTCACACAACTGGAAACTATTAGAGGTCAGATTTCTCGACCATAAGATTAGTACTTTAGTAAGTATCATCCCAGTGGAGGAAAATGAGCATAATGAAGGATGGATTATCCTGGTATCATCACATGATAACACAGCGTGTTCTAAAAGGCTTAGTGAAATTTAAATCTATTAAAGCTTTAAATGGCTTGAAACTGCACTAAGACTTTTGGAATACCCTGTCCTCAGAGCTGGCAGGAATCTTAGATGTTAGATAGTCCCAGTTCTACCCATCTTTTACAGATTATAAAAACGAGACCTGGAAACTTATTAAGAAGTTCCTATTTTTTCCCTCTATTCAAAACTCATTACCTTTCCTTGGAAGAGGCAGTATTAAAACGATGTGCCCTAATAATCCCTCTACTCCTCCCCTTCCCCAAAAACCTTCTTCTAGAAAAAAAAAACAGGTCTTAGAAAGGGAGATAAAGAGTCATAACTATGGTGGGGCAGCTGAGGCTTTGCCACAGGGTAACAAAATTGGAAGGTACCAAGTTTGAATGGTGCTGGCAACACTTTTCATTCTTTCATCAGTACGGAAGCATAGAAGAAGACAGTAACATTATTTAGCAAAAATAATTTAGTAAAATAGATTACATATTACTATACTGCAAGAAATGATAAACATGATGCACACAGAGAAGCAACTGATGCAACGTAAAATAATCTGAACCCGAAAAAATAGTATACACAATGACCACAGCAAATGTAAAGAGAAAGAACAGCAGCACCAGCATGAGAGCTGAAAATGAATGCTATGAAATTATAATAAGCAAACATTAGAGGCTAAGCTACACTTCTTCTAGAATTCTCAGTTCTGGTTTGATTTGGGGACAAAACAGCATTGATAAATCATTGAACAGTTAACGAAAGGGAGGTCTCCTTTCCCCTAACACAATAAAAATAAACGACAAGGATACAGTGGCACTTATCTTCAACACTGGTAAATACAGCTTTCTTTATCTCCTCATGGAAATGCATCCAGTCAGCAGGTCATCAGGGCAGCGTATGGCAACTTGAGCTGTCTCAAGCACCCACCAAAGTCTGGGAGATCTCAACTTGTTATGTCTCTAGGTGATCAGGAAGCTGCTTAAGAGAAGCCAAGGCCAACCAGTTTCCAAGGAGAACTTGAGTTCGTTTTTGGGAAAAACTGTTCCTATTTCAGAATTGTGTCTATCTCTTGTTAGGGGTGAGAAGAAAGAAGTCGAGTCAAGGGAAATATTGGCCAATCAGGTCCCAAAGGCAGAAGGTACCTTCTTCCCTCCTTTGCAGAAGTAGTGAGACAATGAGTACTGTACATTGTGTATAATTTTATGCATTTTCAATGTGTTGGCTAGGTTTGCTGAAATTTCTTCTGTTTTTATTATTCTTTTTTTGTAGAGATGGCTCTCTGAGAGGTATGCATTGGAAAATGAAGATAAGGTAAAAAACAAAAGACCAATAACTTAAAAATGTAAACTAGCTTGTAAGTTGAAGGGAGCCTCTCTCTCATCCTGCAATATTTTCATCCCTTCTGTAGAGCAGACTTCAGAAGTGGCTCCATTCCTTGGGTCCCTGTACAATTAGGGACACTTTTATGTCACTAGCTTCAGGTGTAGAAATTGCTAATTATGGCCCTGAGGGGTTAGAAACCCTCCGTGGACTGGCAGCAGATACCTCTTTTCAACAGGACATCCTCTTAAAAAGGAAAAAGGGTAGGAACCTTCCTAAATGAGTATCAGACTTGCCTTGCAGCTCAGAATGGCGTCATGGAAAGGGCCCAAGGCTTGAAGTCAGAAGTCTTTTTATATCCCTAGCCCTTAACAATTAAATTGAATCCCAGTCATAGACATGTATGGAACACACCTGGTGCACAACAAATACACATTTAGGATTCCTACTCTGATCCTTGATAGCTATTTGTCTTTCAACAAATGTTTTCTCCCTCTTTGGCCTCAGTTTCCTCATTTGAAAAGTGACAGAGTTGGATTAAGGAGCATCTAAGGACATTTCCAGATTTAACATATTAAGAGCCTGTGTAGAAAGCAGAAATATTTTGATTGCCAACTTTCAGCACAGATTAGAAAACAGAGTATAAAGATTCTAGCAAGAGGCAAGTGATTACATATGACCTGACTAGGCCAGAAAGAGCAGAAAGGGTGTCAGGAAGACACACACACACACACACACGCCCCCACACACTCAAACACTCACACACACACACATACTCGCACACACACACACAAGCACACACACACTCACACCCATTCGCAGACACACACACCCACACATACCCAAACACACTCAAACCCCCCCCACACACTCACACTCACACACACACACACACACACACACTCAAACACACACACTCACACACACACTCACGCATACACACACATACTCATACACATTCACACACACACACTCACACATACACTCACACACACATGCACACTCCTGCTGTCACCTTTGGCTCTTCCCTCTCTCTTTTCTAGTAGATGGAGAAACTCCTGGCCATAACATTTCTCTTCCTTTTATCTGACTCTGCCAAAAACCAAGCTTCCCTTTAGGACATACCTTTTATTTTGGAGGGACAGAAGTGGAACATTGTCTCCTTTCAGGTTCTCTTTCCTGGTGGACAGGTCAGAGGTCACATCCCTCCCTCTACCCCTTTCTCATCCTTGTATCTCTTTTATCTCTCTTACCCCCATCCCTTATTTCTCCATCCCTACTTCACATCTTTTCTTTAATCCCCTCTTTCTCTGATGTATTTGGTTGGTCAAGTGGCAAACCAGACCAACAGGACACTAGGTGAGATAATCTAATTTTTTTAATCTATAGAAGGGCTTATGCTTCTATGTCTTTGTGGTTATGGGGAAGAAATGAAGCCTCCATTTATAAAAACCATTTAAAAATAGATTTGCATGTTTCCATTGACCTAGAAATTTCAGTGTAAGACCAATTGCTAGTCCTCATTAGATATCCCTTTCCTGTCCCATATAATCATGTGTGTTATTGGGTGACATTCTGCCCCTTTCCTCATTCAGCTCTATGGCCTACTTGAGAAAAGATTGCTACCATTGATATTGGGGAAACAGAGTCAATGTGACCCTGAACTTCTGTCCTAGAACAGTGGTGGCAGCAGTTAAGCAGTATGGTGAGATATAAAAGGAGGCTATAGAACTGCTTCCCTGGAACTATAGAATGGGCACCCATCTGTCTATCAGTTCTGCTTAGAGGCAGGGAATGGAGGGTAAGGGGTTGGAACAATGGTGGGGGGAGAAATGCTAGATTTAGAATCAGAAGAGTTCTTGGTTAAAAATTCTGCTTCAAGCCCCTTATTATCTCTTGGATTATAGACCAGTCAGTCAACAACCATTTATTAAGTGCTTAATATATTCTGGTATTGGGCTAAGAGCTAGAAATACAAAGAAAGGTCAAATATGGTCTTTGGCCTCAAAGAATCCACAATCTAATGGAGGATGCAACATGCAGATAACTACGGATATACAAGATTTATATAGTATAAAAAGAGGCTAGCTTAGAGGGAAGGCATTGATGAGAAGTGAGAAGAGCCAGAAAGACCTTCTACAGAAGGTAAGATTTGATCTGAGTCTTGGAGGAAGTCAGGGAAGCCAGAAGGCAGAGACTGGGAGGGATGGCATTCCAGGCGTGGAGAACAGTCAATAACAGGCATAGTTGGACCATGGAGAGTTTTTTATAAGGAACAGAAAGGAGACCAGTGTCCCTAGACCTGTGTGGAGGGGAGTAAGTGTCAGAGCACTGGAAAGGTAAGAAAGGGCCAGTTTATGAAAGATTTTAAAAGTCAAGCAGAGCATCTTATATTTGATCCTGGAGTAATAGGGAGCCATGGGATCTTTTTGAATGGAGAAAGGGGAGAATGCTCAGACTTGCTCTTTAGGAAGATCATTTTGGCACTTAAATGGAGGATGGATTGAAGGAGAGACCAGAAGCAGAAAAACAAACCAAAAGACTATTGCAATGGTGCAGTAGAAAACGAAGACCCGCTCCATGATGTTCACAGTCTGAATGGAGAGAAAAGGATAGAGATGAGAGATGCTGTGAAGGGAGAAAAGACAAGACATTAGTGATGTTGTGGGAATTGGAGTGAGGAGCCAAAGTGAATGTAAGAAACTGCTGTTTGGTAATAATGAAAGATCTAAAGAAGGGATAGTTTGGGGGGAAGAATGAGTTCTGTTTTGGACATGTTGAGTTTGAGCTGTCTCATTTAACCCCTCTGAACCATAAACATCTGTAAAATGGAAATACTAAAATCTACAGCACTTAGCTCATGAGGTTATTGTGGGAAGGAGGAATACATAAAATAATGTATAGAAAGCATTCTGCAAACCCCAAAGTGCTATATAAATGTTGGTTAGTATAATTACTAGTCTTAATCTCTTGAGGTCCTTTTTCCAGGAATAGACATCTATGATTCTATGGAGAACTTAAATTCTTTATCAAACAGACTTGTTTACTCTCCTCTCCAGAGCCAGCACTATGCCTAGGGAAAGGGATTTTAAAGTCTCTGCTGGAAAAAAAAAAGAAAATCCCATCATTCCCATGATCCGAGGCTATGTGAATGGCAGTATAGAATGAGTGATATTAGGGTCCTATCGTAATCTAACGTGATCAGGACACATCTAGAGCATTGTGTCCAGATCTGGGTACCACATTTTACACAGAATTCTGAAAAAAGTGGAGTAGGTGAATAGGATAGTCACCAAGATTGTAAAGGGATTGGACAAGAATTCAATCACAGAAGTATAGATTCTGGAAGGGACCAGAGGCTGTTTAGTCTAGCTCCTTCATTTTACAAATGAGGAAATTGAGGCTCAGAGAGGAAAAGTGGTTTGTACAAGGCATGCAAATAACAGATAGCAAGGCTAGAATTTATACCCAGGTTCTCTCACTCCAAATCCAGCAGTATTCTTTCCATTGTATTCAGAACTAGAATATATGTTAGAGATCATTCCGCCTACCAAAAAGCTAGGAACTAATGAAAGGAACAGACATATTGAGCTTGACTAGCATATCACGAAGAAATGGAAACAGCCTTCGCAGGTAACAATAGCCACAACAGCAACAACCACAGCCATTATAATACTTGATTTTTAAGCTTTAATAGCTTAAAACTGCACTAGGACTTTTGGGACACAGAGAGTGCGTTTGCAGAGTGCTTTATATAGCTTTGCTCATTTGAACCTCAGGAATCATATGAGGTCGCCATATACCAAAAGGGTTATTTTTTCCCCCATTTTACAGATGAGGGGAGATAGCATGATGTAATGGGGTGAGTGATTGACTTGGAGTCAGGAAGACCTGAGTTCCAAACCCACCTCAGATACCTCCTAGCTGTGTGTTCTGAATAAGTCATTTGATTTTTCTGGGCCTCATTTTCCTCATCTCTAAAATGATTGGTCTGAACTGGATCTCTCTGGTTCCTTCCAGCTGTAAAGCACAGAGAAGAAAAGTGAGGGGAAGGAACTTGCCTGAAGTAACACAACAAATAAATGGTAGAACCAGAATTAGAACTTAGGTCTTTGAACTTCAATCAGTTAACCAGTTATTAGACATATTAAACATTTATTGTTTTCCAGAACATGTGCTAAAATAAACACAAAAATGAAAATACAAATGAAAAATGTAAACACAGAATATGAAATATAATAATGAAATACAACAAATTACAATAAAAATGCAAATTGAAATGCAAATAGAAATTAAAAAATGAAAGATAGTCCCTGCCCTTAAAACTTTTTGTAAGGAACTCTTGGCTCCACTCTCCAATCAGAAGGGAAGATGGTACTGATGAAGTATGAGTACAAGGGCCAATATGATTTTTGAGCATACTGAGGTTTCTGACGCTAAGGTTCTTGTGGGAGCCGGTCATGATGGAAAAATCCAAAAGAGTGCAACTGGGTAGAAAATTCGTGGCTCTTTTTTTCTGTTTCACAACAAATTTTATAAGTATAAACTAGTTTGTATGGAAGTACATCTTCAAGATGTAAGAGTTGACTCAGGCTTGAATCACCAAAACCAAGATAAAGGCAGGATCAATTGCTATCACTGATGACTGTACTCTGTTCACTGGATTCCATAATGGAACCCTCTTTTACAGAAAATCTTTGCCTACTGTCCGTATTCCCTTTGATTTCTTAAATGAATGGTGCTATCACCAGTAGGACTCTGTTAACAGTTGTGAGAGCCTAAAGTCAAAGCAGATCCAGAAGCAAGACTCACTGGCAGTTAAGTTATCGATCCTTATCTGTTTATGGTTTGTTGAGCATATTAGTTCCTGGACTTATATCAATCATATCATCATAAACTTTAAATGGGACTAAGTAGCCCCAACTTGGAGTGGTATGCAAAGGTAGAGATCCAGACTGGTTATTGTATCCATTTTCCTCCTACTCCCAGAATCCCACTCACCTTCTAAGGTGAGTCGATATACTAAAGTTTCTTCCTTCCCCAAACCTGGATCTCTTATTTCTAAACTCCTACAAAAATCCCATTTTGGGTAGCATATCCAACAATTGGTCACATGTGTACTGATACTAGTTATTCTCCAGCTAGTTCATGTATTTATATCTTGATTTTCCAATGAGTGTGCAGGTTCTTTGAGAGTAGGGACCATATTTTATACCTAATGTCAACCATAGCTCTGGTCACATAGGAGATGCTTAATAGCTCTTTAGTAAATGGACTTGAATCTATCCTTTCTTCCTGGATTTCATTCAGTTTCTCAATGAATCCCAATCCTTCAGCCACTTGAAGTTCTAAGGCTACTCAGCAATATACAAGGTACTGTTCAAAGCCTTGGGATGGAGCCTAAAAGTCACTGGTGAAGTGGTTAAGCCATCTGAGAGCATGTCTGAACTCAGTGAGCCTGTGTTATACAGTCATTTCCTCACACAATTTTTGCTGTAGAATTCTTTTTCCTCTATTCTGTTTCCATCAGTATTTTTTGACAAATTCAAATTCAACAAACATTTGCTAATCATCAATTGTGTGTTATGGGCAGCATCATATTATAATAGCTAATATTTATATGGTGCATACTCTGTGCCAGACTGCGCTCAATGTTTATAGTTTATTCTTATTCCCATTTCATAGATGAGGAAATGGAGACAAACAGAGACTAAGTGACTTCCCCAGGTTTACATTACTATTAGGTGTCAGGGTAGATTTGTACTCGGGTTAACTTGATTTTAGGCTGCCATTCTATCCACTCTGCCACCCTTTATAGAATTATAGCTGTTAAAGTGGATAAATAGTCATCCTTGAAGTCAAGAGGTGGGTTCAAGTCCTGCCTCTGACAAAACCCACACTGTCTGTATAATTCTGGAGAATTCACTTAACCTTTCAGTGCCCAAAGAAACTCTTTAACACTGTAAGTTTCAGAGACATTGCTGACTTACATGGATAGAAGGAGTTTTCTTCAGTGGGAATTCCTAATATTAGTGAAATCACAGGTCCAGTGTCTATCCTAATCCCATTGTATTTTTCATATTGTACTAGGTATTGGGAGTGATGGAAAGTTTAATTAATACATGGTACCTGCCTTCATGAAACTATAAGAATGACACAAAGAAAAAAATGGTAATACATGTCCTTTTCCTTTGAGTACCAGATCAAATGCTTACATTTTCATGAACTCTTTCCTGATTCTTCCAGCTGTAAGCGTTTTCTACATCCTTTGACCACACATAGCACTTAGTTCTGAAAATTCTTACGTTTGTACCTTCCAGTATTTGTTATGTTTGATCATGCTGTAAGAGCCTGTCCCAGAGCCTTTAGCCTAGTAGACATTGATCAAGCATTCCTTGAATTGGATTGTCTTCTCTCCCACAACTGGGCAATATCCTTAAGGGAAGGACTATGTCATGTATATATCTCCAACACTCTCACAGCACTGGGAATAGATGTTTAATGAACAGTTACAAGATTGTTGAATTAAATTTCTCTTCTCCCCAAATATGAAGTCAATAGGAACTATGCCTTACTCATCCTCTATTTCCCTTACAACCTAAGCATAGGAGTTTACCTATACAATAGGCCCTTAATAGTTATTTGTTCAAATGAATTGTCTTTTCTCCCCAGATAGTAGGTCAATTCCTTTGGGTAGTTATGATGGTGGTGATGGTGAGTGTGTGTATGTGTGTGTGTGTATGTGTGTGTGTATTTGTAAGGGGGATGGTAAGAAGTCATACATGGTCAGTAAATATTTGTTCAATGAACTAAAGAGTCAACTCACAGTACCTTCAAAAGAAAGCCTCATCTGAATGGCTTTGGAGTGTCAAGGTGTCCCATCTCCAACTAGGGCTTCTCTAACCCTACCCCTGGCAGTCATATGTCTGAGGTCTGCCTAGATGACTCCACCTGTGGAAAGATTAATGTATGGAGGGGAGACTATATGGAAAGTGATGGAGAGAGTTGGGTATTTTAACTCCTGGATCTGAGGACCCCTTTGGAAAGGGACTCTCCCTCTATTCAGCTGACAGTGCTGTTGCTGTTGCCTGATTGAAGTCGTTCAACCAGAAACCATTGAATGTTGACCCCTCTTCTAAGTGGTTTAACTCATTTCATAAGTTTAGGGGAGTGAACTGATAATTAAGCAATGAAACATCAAAGGGAGGATTTGACAGTGCTGGCATTCATTCAGGAAACTGGAGAAGAAATTATGATAGAAATAAAGGACTATTAAATGAGTTGCTCTTAAAAGGAGAACAACAATGTAGACATGGGGCTTAGAGAAAGCTTCTGCATTGGAGACAGACAGAAAAGCAACAAGAAGAACCCACAAGAGGAAAAGTCAAAATTCACTCTGTAACTCTGGGCAAGTTCCTTAATTTCTCTGGTCATTGCTTATTATAGCTCTTTGTAACATAAGAAGGCCCTTTTGTAGTGACTATAATCTTTTCTTGCAGCTTCTTCATGCTGGTTCTTTGACCTTTCTTCCCTTTCCCTGCATTCCTAATTCAATTTTAAATTATGGAGAAGCTTTGGTTGGGATGGTAAGTAGAGAAGAGGTAAGATAGGAGATGTGGAAGAGGAATTGTACAAAGACTTTCTTGCAAGTGCTTCATGAGAATTGGTATTAGAACTAGTATTAAGAAATATCTCAGACTTGGACATAGCTCAGATTCCAAGAAGCACTTCCAAGAACTAGTTAGATCCCCTCTAACTAACAGTTTATGATTCTCCATTCTCCACAATTTGATAGACTGTGAGATTGGTAAGGGACTTTAGAACTCAAAATGTTAAGACAATAAGGTGCCTCAGGAGGTAAGCTATTAAATTTGGAAAAGACTTTGGAACATAAAATCAAAATTGCACTGAACCTCAGAACATGTCCTAGAGATTATCAGTGTAAAAGAATACCTTAGAACAGAGAATGTCTATGCTTCATACAGCTATCCAAATTATTTTTGTAAGGTATGGTCATATCTAATTACATAACATCTCTGCTCAAAAAAATCTTCTGTAACTCTTTTGTACCTCTAAGATGGAATGTAAATTCCTTAGGCTGGTCTAAAAAGTGGAGCTCAGAACAGAATGAAGACCAGGATGATGTGTTCAGGGAGACTCCTGACACTGAACAGTCAAATCTTAGTCATCCAGCATTCATTCTGCCAGAAGCATTCATTGTTTGCAATTTCTCCCATTATCAGGCAAAGGCACATGACAAGCATACAATCTGACACAGGCATTTAATAACATAAAACAACAATCACAGCAACAAATAACTTTCAGCTATCTCTCATCTTAGACTCAGTATTATCTTTATTATTGAAATGGTCCAATAAAGTCTCCTAAGATAATTAAATAGAATAAAAGAAAGAAAAAGTATTGCTCACTAAACCGGATTTACTTATAGAAGAAAAAGAGAAGAAAGAGATTCTAACGACAAGAAAACTAGCTACAAGAAAAAAGGACAAAGTTTTATGGTTCACTACACGATTCCATTGGCCTGTCCAACCCATGCCCTGAATATCCCAGTTAATGGAGTTATCCCTTGGTCCCTTACAGATTTCACAACTAGTATAACATCTCTGATTTTTTCCCATTTGCTGCCTAATGGGCAGTGCAAAGCTTTCTCATGGGATTTGGAGCAACAAATATTATTTTTATTATCTTTTGGTTTTGTTACTATTTATACATAGGATGATTATAATAATGGCAATAGAACATTTTATTGTGTTTTTTAGGTTCACAAAGCTTATTCCTCATAACCATGCTAGGAAAGAGGTTGTATATGTATCTAAAACCTTTTTACAATATGGAAGGAGAACATAGTGCTCTAAGGTTATAGCAATGAACCTTGTTATCTGATAGCTTCTATCAAAGAAAAACTTTGAATCTTGTCTTGAAAAAAAAAACCAAACCTATGTCTGCTTTCCAAGAAGTAGACTAAGATTCAACACTAGTAGACTGGTATTTGGTGATGAATTCATTGACTGAAATATCCTTTAGCCCTGTTCTGTCTCCTCATACTTCTGCAGTGATGATGGCAGAATGTTAGAAAAAGGATCATAGAGTGCTAAGAATCACATATGTTTTTAGATTATTCTTTACACATGAGATTACCTATAGGTAATTTAAATGTGAAGTCCTTATCCAGTGGCCAATGAATGCACACTAATGTGGTAATTGAATTGAGCCAGTCCTATAACATATAAAATCAAAAGAAGAAAAGAAATTACAGATACATGAAAAGATGATTCATAAGATTGTACAAGCAAATACAGGTATTGGCAAAGTTGTTTTTTATTGTGCATCCAAAGGCAGCAAAAAGAACCCATGCTAATTTCATTGGATATTTGACCATTGTTATTTAGTGTTCATGATCAGTAAAGCGTATGATCCATGAAATGAGTGAGCAAAAAAGAAGATGGGCTGGTCATATGGTGAGAGCAAGAGGTAACTATATGGATAACCCAAGTATTTAATTGATATTCTGGAGGTGTCAGGAGATACCCAGGAGAGCTCCAAGTATGTTAGCTGGACCACCATAATCAGCTTATGAGAGAACAGCACCGAGAATCACCCAAGAAGGGGTATTGATGGAAATAATATATGCATATATGGGGCAGCTAGGTGGTGCAGTGGATAGAGCACCAGTGCAAGAGTTAAGAGGACCTGAGTTTAAATCTCACCTCAGACACTTGACACTCACTAGCTGTGTGACCTTGGGCAAATCACGTAACCCCAACTGTCTCATCCTGGATCATCTGTAGTCATCCTGATGAATATCTGGTCACTGGATTCAGGTGACTCTGGAGGAGAAGTGAGACTGGTGACCTGCACAGACCTCCCTCACTCAAAACAAAGTTAAGTGCAAGTCATGTCATTATTTCTCTGATGGCATGGTCTTCTTCGGCAACAAAGGACAAACACACACATACACATATATGAAATCCTAGAGTTACTTGAATGAGTATTTACAAATGAGAACTTTCAGGTTTAGTAACCTGAAGTGACTGGCTTAAAGTCATACTGCCAGTAAGAGACTAGATTCAAATTCTGGTCTCCTGACATAAAGACTAGTGGTTTTTGATGATGTTAATGAGGAGGAGAAGGAAGTGGAAGAGCAGCCACCCATGTAGGGTCCTATTTAGGAAATTTATACAAACAAGTCCCCATCAACATCTTCAGAACACATAAAAATATGAGTATTTAAGAAAGAGGAAAGTTTTTCGGTTGTGTCTCAGACTTCCACATATGAAGTAATACCCCAAATGCCCTAGTGGTTACATCTCTGACAGCTCTCACAGTTTTACAGTGTTTCACATTTTACAAAATGCTTTCACATCCATCATCTTATTGGAGCTTTAGAACAGTCCTCTGAGGGAGATAAGATAGCAATTATTAGGCCAATTTGAAAGTTGAGGAAATTGAGGCTCAGATAAAGAAAATGATTTGCTGAAGGCCATATGGTGAATCTAAAGGAAAAGCCAGTAACATAATTGTGGTTTCCTGATTCAGTTCTGGACAAGTACTCTTTCTGTTCCATGATACTATCTCTCAAATAAATGCCTCCTCCATTTCAGATCTCAGCCATCTGGAATCTCCTATATGCAATAACAGGGTCTAGGTTTTCAATCATTCATTCTTTCATTCATTCATGAAATACTAAGTATTCAGTATGTACAAAATATTAATATAATTTAGGAAACACACAGTGGGAAAAAGAGGTGAGAGGACCATGTAGTGAGAGAAAAGGATAATAGATTAACAACCCAAGGACTGCATCCCTATCCACAGAAAGTACATAGCCTGGGGTGGAGGTGAGGAACCTTAGGTAAAAAAAACCCTCCAATACATTGGACAGTGCCTGTTTCTGCTCTCTATGGGAGAAATGACCAAAACACATATAGGGTGAGAAGGCAAAGATGGACTGTAATATGTATTTCTCTGGCGTGAATATCTAGACTGAGGAGATCCAAGGTCTGTTGGTTTTGAAACTTCTAGTTGCTGGATCTAACATTTTATATTCTACCTTCTAAGCCCCCTTCTGGTTTTAACATTCCCTGCTCCAATACTCCAAATGCACTTTCAATATGAACATTCTGTACTCTAATATTGCTTCTAGCTCTGTCATTCTGATTTCTATGCCCCAAGGCCCCTTGTAGCTCTAAAATTTTATGTTTTTATGAGGCAATTGGGAGAGAGAGTGGATGGCATGCTCGACTTGGAGTCAGAGAGTCCTGAGTTTGAATCCTGCCTGGGACACTTACAAATTGTCCAACCTTAGTGAAATCACTTAACTTTTTACAGTCTCATCTACAAAATGGGGATAATAATAGCACCTCTTCCCAATGTATATTGTGAGGCTCAAATGAGATAATATTTTTACAGTGCTTTGCAAATATTAAAGCACCATATAGATGCTAGTGACAGTGGTGGGATATCAGTGTTGATGAAGATGACTTTCTTCTAATGCCCTTACTAATCCTTACATTCTATATTCTAAGAACGCTTCCTGCTCTGCCTTTTTAGCATCCTCTGCTTTAAAAGCTCCTTCCTTTATATTCCCCTATTCAGAGTTTGTAGATTTCACAAACTAATACCTGAAGAAAAAGACCTCAGAAGCCATCTAATCCAGCCTTTTTATAGATGAGGAAACTGAGGAACAGTTGTGTCTCTACTTTTTTTTCTTTGGAGTTTCTAAGTGGCTTCTTTTTCTGTTCTGGGTACCCATTCCTTCTAAGAGTTTCAGAAGCTTCTCCCTGCTATTCCTATAGATTTTCTCTTTCTCTGCTCTTTCTGAGTGTGCTAGAGAGCAAGGAACTTGAGTCTTACTCCTGAGGCTTAGGAAGTAGAAGCATCCTCACCCCAGTGTCCCTGCAAACTGATCATCAGACTGTCCAGAGCTACTCACAGTGACTCCTGAGCTGAATTAGTTATCTATAAAAAAGTCCACAAAACAGTAATAGGGAGTTATAAAATGACCTGCATTCAAATCACTGGAAATTAGGAAGTGCCTTTGTAGAGGTCCAGGGAGTAAAGCTTCCAGTTAGGACTCAGTAAAAAGTTTCTGGTCTGAATGACTTTAATGCTACTTATGTAGTAACCTCATACCTTTTGTAGGGATAGGTATAATTATTTCATTATGCTTTCCTCTGAAGTGTGAAAACTTTCTTTACCGATCCTCTTACATTGGTTAAATATAATATTCTATGAGACAGAAGATAGAGCAACATTAATTGAAAGTGGAGAGGTATTTATAGGGTGACATGATGTGGCCAACTGTGACTGAAATTAATGTTAGGGGCTGTTGCTTGTCTTTAATACCCCAGAGTTTATTAAATACTTTTGCCTCTAGGGACAGGTACCTACACAGTTCTGCTGAGCAAATGTCTCAGGACTTGTAAGGTATCTGCAAAGAAAGTGCCAGAGATGGGCCAATGAAAACCATTTCTAAATCATATTTCATTTCTCATTTTTTCCCTGTTGAAGGAGTGGAAGTTGCATATGTGGGTTTTTTCTTTGGATGTAGATCTCTCTAGATAAATCATGAGATGCATGCCTTTTTGAGAAGAACATTGAATATCTGTCTTCCTCAGTGAATCATTGGATGGAAATCTTCCTGGATAAGTCACTGCATGCATTTCTTTTCTGGAGAGGTCACTGAATGCATTAGCCCCTGAATCAATCACTAGGTACGTTTCTCTCCCAGTAGATCATTGTATCAATTTCTTCTTGAATGGGCCATGGGAGACAGTTTTCTCTGAGTGAATCACTGGGTCCATTTCTGGGTAGATTATAGTACACATTTCTGCATGGGGGAATTGGTGGCTACATTTCGTTCCATGTACATTTCTCTCTGAGTGGGTCATGGGATACGTTTATCTTTGAATAGCTGAACAGATTCCTTTCTGTTCGCAGAGGTCACTGAACCCATTTCTTCATAGCTGTATCACTGGATCAAGGAGAAGATACAAATTTATTTTTTCAGTAGGTTACCAGGATGGATTACTATTTGGGTAGTTCACAAGGTCAGTGTGTGTGTGTGTGTGTGTGTGTGTGTGTGTGTGTGTGTGTGTGTGTGTTCTGAGAAGTTCAAAGGATTAATATTATCCTTCTAAGTCATATCCATTCTTGTGCAGGTGGGTCACTGGATCAATGAGTAGATATGTTTCTTTCTGGGTCAGTTACTGGATATTTTTCTCCTTCAGTAAATCATTGGTTTCACTGAATAGGATCATAAACAAAGCTCGAAGGAACTCCAAAGATCACTTAGTCCAATCTTCTATATTTTACACTTGAGGAAATTGAGGTCCAGAAAAATTAAATCATTTGTCTCGGATTGTGTAGTTAATAAGGAGCAGACATGAGATTTGAATCTATGTCCTCCAACTCTGAATCCAGTGCTCTTTCTGCTGTAGTATACTGGTAGGTGCATTTATCTTTTGGTAGACCACTGTATCCATCTCTCATACTGGTTCACTGGGTGACTTTCTTTCTGAGAAGGTTATTGGATGCATACGTTTTCGGACATTTCCTGGATGCTTTGGGAGGAAAGGGGAGTGTCATCTATCTATTTCTGAACATTTTCCACATCTTGGAACTAGAGAATCCTGCCTATGTATTACATGACTGAACTGGGTACATCACGGGATACATTTTTCTCTAATCTGGTCAAAAGATACATTTCTTTCTAGATAGGTCACTGCATGTGGCTCTTAAAAAGAGGCCTTAATGATTCTCTCTCCATGTGGACTCAATAGAACACACTGTTCTTAAATTCCAGAAAAAGATGTTTGATTCTGACTTTAGGGAAACTTACTTGACAATGAGAGTAGTTAATGAAGCCACTCTATTCCTAAGTTTATGTAGGAAACCCCATGAAAGGGGATATAATATCAAGGAAAAAACTGGATTTAAAAATTCAAAGATCTGGTTTACTATTTCCCCTTATGCTACTTGCTAACTTTATAATAGTGGGTAAGTCATGTAATCACTGTGAACACAGTGCCTGGCACGTAGTAGGAGCTCAATAAATGCTTACTGACTGATGAGTTTCCTCATCTTTTAAATGGGCACATTAATACTTGCTCTATCTCCCACACTAAGTTGGTCATGAAGCAAGTGGAACAAGTTCTTGGAATCAGGGGAAGTTGTCTCTGAACTAGAAACTATTCATTATCCATGAGGGAGAGATGATGGGGAAACTTTTATGGTATAGGTCACAAGTCCTAGCACACTGAGTCCAAGTCTTTCCCTCAGGACTCTCTTTGAGGGTCCCAGCCCTGGTTTTCAGAGTAACTAGATACCGTGTTAATTGTAAGTTCCATACCTTCAGTTGAGGCAGGTTCTTCTGAAAACTTGTGATATATGTATCTATATCTATATCTATATCTATATCTATATCTATATATTTGTCTATCAAAAGATGGAGGACATGATAAGAATAACATCCTGAGATGGTCTGGTGAGGAGGAAGGAATGGTGCTTAAAAACAAAAATCAAGGCTTGTCAACACTGATCTAATGCTTAATGGTTCTGTTTGATATATGTGGCTTCTCATAAGAATTGTCAGCCCTTTGCTTTTTCTTATACCCATTTTTATTTATCCACCTAGGAATCCAGACAAGTCAGTTAGACATGATTTCCTCCCCAGATTCTGGCCTCACTCTTACTTGATATTCTGACACTGACTTGACTCTACAGGACTTGTAGATAAGAATAGAAGGCTGTCAGAGATGGAAGTGACATTAATAATCGTATAATCTAATTTTATTTTTACAGGTGGGGTAACCAAGTCAGAAGGATGAAGGAACTTGACCAAGATTATAAAGTCAGTCAGTGGCAGAGTTGGGACTAGAAGTCCAATGCTGTGTGCTTTCCTCTGGCATGGTTATTCTCTTTTCCATAACCCCCAAGGCAAGGGAGTCCTTTAGCATTCTAGGTTTCCTTAAGAGTCCTTAATGGATTTATCATTTGTGTATTTTTGCTCTCAACCTGTACTACCTCTTAGGGAATTGATATGGTGTGGTGAAGAGAGTGCTAGATTAGAAGTCAAAACACTTAGATTCTGCCACTTGCTGTCTATGTGACTTTGGGTAAGTTATTTCTCCTCTCTTAGGACTCAGTTTCCTCATATGTATGGAAGGGTATTGGATTAGATGATTTCTGAGTTCCTTTCCTGCTCTAAATCAATGGTCCTATATTCTTCTCATACTTTTGTGCCATTCTGTGAAGTAGGACTGTCTTTTTCTTGTCCTAAACTCAGCCTCCTCAAGCTTCTAAATCTTGTCTCTTGCCCCACCACCAAGAATAGTGTGAATGACCTAAAGTTTATTTTTTCCCTACCCTGAATGATTTCAAAGATGATAACCACTATGTTTGCATCACAGAATTATGTCTCCTTGAAAGAAGGAACTGTTATCATGTTGGTCCTCATATCTCTAGCACCTAGTTAGATTTCCTGACTGGTTGTTGAATCAATGAATGCTTGTTGAATTGCATTGAATAGAATCTATATTCATCTTTCCTACCTGAAGTAGTCTCATCATTCCAGAACTTAGATAGTCAGTATTGCATGATGGGAATAAAATTCACTTGATGGGTAAAAAAATCTGTCTTCTAGCCTTGGCTTTGCCATTTACTTTATTTTTAACCTTAAACTAGTCATTACCCATTTCTGACTCAGTTTCCTCAACTGTCAAAAAGGAGTAATAACTTGCTGTGCCTCTTTCACAAGATTTTTTGCATATCAAAAAAATTGTCATCTTTTCTTTTCCTCCTCTTTCTTCTTCTGCTTTTTCCCCTCTTCCTCCTCCAACTCATCATCACTGTCCCAGATCTAAATCTATGATCCTTCTTAGTAACTTGTCCACAAATGCTACCACTTGGAATTAAAAACTGGTCTCACATTTCCTTCCTTTTTACTAGGGAAGTCCCACTTGTCCAAAAGCTCGTGAGATTAACTGGTGTCTGAGGCTCATTTCCATGGATGCTTAAATTTTCTTGACCAGAGAAGTGTCTCAGACACCAGTGGATCTTATGTGTTATTGGAGAGGGAGTGGAAATAGGGAAGGAAGAAGGAATTCAGCTGCCAAACCAATGATGAGGAGACTGTGGAGGCTATGGCCAGAGAGGAGGAAGTGAGCTGAACTATGGATGAGGCTCTCTTCAAATTGTATTCTGGGAAAGGCAGTCACGAATCAGGAAAGTCAGGTCCCTAGAGTGGAAGTTCCTCCAACGTATGATTTCCAGAACGAACAGTGAAGTGGTTAGAGAGGACATTGTAGAAGAGGTGGCTGGAGAGGAGATCATAAAGCAAAGGGTCACTGCTTTTCAATATGTGAAAGACAACCAGTAGAAGGATACGATGTGTTCTAGTTGGCTCCAGGAGTCTCAAATAAGAGCAGGGAGTGGAAGTCACAAAGAGGCACATTTGGACTTGATATGAGGAAAAGCTTCCTAACTACTCTATCTATCCAAAAAGTAGAATGTGCAATCTGAGGAGGGAATGGGCTTCTCAGCATTGGAAGTCTCCAAGTAAAGGTTGCATGACTACTTGAGATGGATATTATAGAAGGTTCTTTTGTAAGCTATAGGTCAGGCTAAATAACCTCTGAAATCCTTTCCAGCTTAGAGATTCAAATACTCTGTAATGTGTTGGACTGCTCTGTGAGTGAGTGAACACTTTTCTCAGAGGTGTTCCAATAGCTGCTATACATTTGCCCTATATATCATTGACAAGATTCATGTTTTGACTAAATTAGATGGCTTCTGATGTCAGGAAATTTCGGTCTTGCTATTCTGGGCTAATCAGGATGCTATTTCATCTGTACATCCTAGGTGTCATTTGATTAATTCTATAATTAAGCTCCATGACTGATCATGATATAGTTCTCAGTTGCCCTGATGGGGTTCATGTTGTGATTTTGCCCTCTGAATAGGGGAGATCGGAGATAAAGGGAGGGAACTAAGCCCCCATATAGAGCTAAGTAAGGCAAACACTCCTCTCTTACGACATATAATAATGGTATTTTGAAAATCATTTCTTCTTTTTCCCCTTCCTCTTCTTCTTCCCCTTCTTTTCTTCCTCTTTTTCTTCTTTTTTATAGCAATCATTTCCCTTTAACCATCATTTATGGTTTTATAATTCCCATTGAACCTGCCTTGTAACAATTAAAAAGGAGCCAAGTGAACCCAAATAGTAATGCAATGATGCATATCACAGTGGGCATCTACAGTCCTTGCGTCTATACTGAAATGAGGAGTGTATTTCTTTATCTTTTCTTTAGGACCTAGAGGGCTTGGTATAATTTATTAGAATTCAGCTGTTTTTAGTGTTTTCATTTACAGTATTACAGTAATTGGATATATTTTTCTCATTTCTGCTTTTTCTCCCCACCTTACTGTACTTCATATATACCATTTCAGTTTTCTCTGAATTCTTCATATTTGTTTCTTCCTTTGGAACAATATTATTCCATTACATTAATATATAAAAATGTGTTTACAATTTCCCCAGGTAATGGGAATCCATTTTATTTCTAAATATTGTTTTAAACTCATGCGTAAAATGTTACTATGATGATTTTGTTGTATATTTGGTCTTTCTGTTGAGCTATACACACAGTTGTAGAATTATTAGATCAAAGGGTTTGAAGTCCTTAGAAACTTTGATAATTCCAATTTTCTGATTTTTAGAATAGAGAAATTCATAACTTTATCAATAGTCATTAGTATTCTTGTCTTCTCAAAGCCTCTTCAATATTAACTATTCTGGTTTCTATCATTGTTGCCATTTTGAAGCCTATGAAACAATACCTCAGAGCTATCTAATTTTCATTTCTTTCATTATGAGAGACAGAGCAGTTTTTCATGTGGTTATTGATCATTTGAATTTCTTCTGAAAATTATATAATCCTTTGCTCAATTATCTATTGAGGAATGGCTCTTGTTACAGTATGGTGTTACTTCCATATATATGTATATAATATGCAGAATATAAAATACTTAGTAGAGATACTTAACAAAAATGGTTTTGGATAATTGAAAATGAATGCTATACAGAGAGAAATTGATAAATACAAGGTGGGCAAGGTGAGGTTCATCAGGCTACAACATATAACAACAAACTCAGACAATGCAAACAAATTGATTAAAGGATGTCATCATAGAAATGTATGATAGACAAAACAAGGTAGGCTGATCACAAGGTGAGGATGAAGAAAACAATGTGGACAATACTTCACTCACTTTTAAAGTTTTATTATTCTATTTAAGATTTTAGATGTCTCATTTTTTTTCAAGTGAATTTTGGTATCTTACCTAGTTGTGTTTTTTTTTTTTAATATAACGCCATGGTGATTTGATCAGGATATCACTAAATCTATAAATTAATTTCAGTAGAACAATACTTTTTAATATATTGGTATATCCTAACTATGAAAAATGACTTTATTTCTAACTAATTCTCTTCTTGTAGTTTGGTAAAGAATGTTTTATAGTTGTGTTTATATTTGAGTCAATCTTGATAGATTGTCTCCCAGAGAGTCTATGCATTTTATGGTTATTTTGACAGTAATTTATTTTTTTATTATTTCCTTTAGTTCTTTTTTTCTTGTACTGTATAGAAATAGTATGATTTTGTGGATTTATTTGTGTCCTGCTACTTTACTGAACATATTAATTGTCTCAATTAGTTTATACAATGAATCTATGGAATTTTCCAAGTAAATTATCATATCGTCTTCAACTAGGGATCATTTTGTCTCATCTTTGCTGATAATTATGCCTTTTAGTTTTCTCTTTCTTGCCTTATTGCTATAGTTAGTATTTCTAGAATTATGTAAAACTATGTCAAGTAAAGGAAATAATCTTTGATTCCCCGCCCCCCCATATTTATAAGGTGAAAAGTATCTCGAGTTTTATTGATACAGGTAATAAATACTTGTTTTTGGTTTTCAAGAAAAGTTATTGTATTTTTAAAGGGCCTTCCCATCTCTACATTTTTAGTATGTTTAAGATAAATTACTGTGGAATTTGGTCAAAGGCTTTTTACATTTATTGATACAATAATTTTGTTTCTATTGAGGTTATTTATTGTTTAAATGATAGTGTTATTTATTTTATACAGTTGAATATTTTATCAGTATAAATATGATTTGGTCAAGGTGAATGATTTTTTGGATGTATTGTATCCTTTGCTAAGGTTTCATTGAAAATGGTTAAGGCAATATTAATTGGGGCAATTGACTGATAATTCTCTTTCTCCAACTTATCCCTCCCTGAATCAAGTTCTGTGATTACATTTGTCTCATAAAAGTATATCATTCTTCTAGATCTTTAAGTAGTTATTTCAAAGGTATTATATGCTACTTGAATATTTGATAGAATTAACTTTGGTTGTTCATTTATTACTTGTTTAATTTGTCTTTCTGAGACTGAGATATTTAAAATCTCTTTTTTCATTACTTTGGTTATTTTATATTTCTGTAGGTGGCTGTCTAATTCTTTTGAGTTCATAGTTTTGCTAGCACAAAATGTTAACTATTAGTTTCAAAAAATGTTTTATATCCTCTGTATTCTTTATTAATTGACCTTACTTTTTTCTAATTTTGATAAACTAATTTTTATGTCTTATAAAAATGATATCAGGTAATGGCTTATTGTTTTTTGTTAGTCCTACTGAAAGAAATGGCTCTCAGGTTTTTTAAATTAATTAATTTATTTTACAAGACAGTTGGGGTTAAGTGACTTGCCGAGGGTCACACAGCTAGTAAGTCTGAGCTAGATTTGAACTCAGGTCCTCCTGAGTTAAGGGCTGGTACTCTATTCACCGTGCCACCTACCTGCCCCAATTAACTCTCAGTTTTTAAAAAGTCTCGTAGTAATTTTCTTTCTTTCTTTTTTACTCTGATTTTCATGATTAATTACATTGCATGATTTGAGGAGGTTTTAATTTGTTGATCATCAGAGTTTTAAAAATTGTTATGTTTGTTTCCTCAATCATCTCTTTCTGATTTGTTAACAAAAGCTTTAAAAATTTTTTTACATACACACACACACTCACACATATGCATTTATATGTATATGTTTGTGTATGTGTGTGTATGTGTGTGTGTGTGCATGTGTATCCCCTACCCTGAGGCCTGTGTTATCTGGTGTGTTGCTTCATTTTCATTCTCTTTTACATAGTTTTTCAATTACGTCTATGATTTACTCCTTGACCTTCTCATTGTTCATCTGTTGGTTATGCTTTGTGTTAAATAGTTTTTCTGGAGCATGATAAATTAAAGATTTATTTAACGTTTCTGCATTTTTGCATTTATTTATGATTTTTTGTACTCTAGCATAAGTACCTGTCAAATGTAATTTTTCCCCAGAAATCTGTTCATTTCTGCAATTTTCTTATTGTTCATCTTTCAGTTAGCTTTATCTAGTGCTAGAAGAGGAAAAATAGAGTCTCCTGTAATTATTGTGTGGCTCTCCATGTTCCTTTTTTATACAATTTGGTTAGTTTTTATAATGTTAGACATTGTACTTTTTGGTACATATATGTATTTTAAAATGATGCCATTTTATGGTGTTTGATGCTTTTAAACATAACATAGATTCACCACTCAACCTTGTTATCATTTGTAAATTTTTATTGTTGCCTTGATTTGCTCATAATTGCAACTCTTACTTTTTTGGAATTGCTTGACATATAGTAAA
Source organism: Notamacropus eugenii (assembly GCF_028372415.1). NCBI lineage: Eukaryota > Metazoa > Chordata > Mammalia > Diprotodontia > Macropodidae > Notamacropus > Notamacropus eugenii. Next base: position 44,264,682 of record NC_092872.1, on the reverse strand, counting down.
TTTTATTCCTGCCTCTTATTTTTATTCTGATCATGTCTTTATTTGTCAAATGTGTTTCTTATTTGCAGTAAATTATTGAATTTTGCTTTCTTATTCACTTTGCCATTCCCTTTTGTTTTATTGAGGAGGTTAACCTTTTAATATGTAAGTTTGGAATGGTTAGGTTGACATTTACTTCTACTTCATTAATTTCTTCCTTTTTTCTTTTACTTTGGTACTTGGTCTCTGATTTTAGCTTTATTTACACTAATTTGATCCCAGTCTGCTCTTAATAGTACTATTTATCCTCCTTTCTATTTTCTTGCCAAATCCAATATCTTGATTTTATTTTAATCATTATTATTTCTTATTTTCAATGTATAATTGATCATAAGTGCATATGTATGTGTTTGTATCTTATACATTATTCTCTACCCTCCCCCGATTCAGGTAAGACTGAAATTTAGAATCCTTTATGCCCTCCCTTTGCCCTGACACAATCTTTTGATATTTAGTAATATTTTCTGGTGCCCTTTATCAAGAAGTATTCACATATCTATTCTGAAATAAATTTCTTTTACTCAAGACTTCTGCATTAATATAATCTAGATATCCCCCTGTGTCTCTTCCCTCTTCATACCAGACAGCCATCCTTCATTACAAAGAATTTTAAAATGAGAAGACAAAAGAGAAAAAAAATTCAGGACCTCTGCAAAGGAGCTCCAGACTCAGAAAACTGGCAAAGATTACACAAGTTGTGAATAATCATTGATGAAGGGGTTATGGAAAAACAGCATCACGTGTGGATCTATGAATTATTTCAGCCATTGTGAAAAACAATTTTGAATTATATAAATGAAGAGATTAATTATACTGTTATGTACACTGATACGTATATATCTCAAGAGGGTCATTGAAATAAAGACTACATTTAAACTAAAATATATGTAGCAGCACTTTTTGTGTTAACACAGAAATGGAAACAAATTGTATGCTCATCAGTTGGGGAATGTCTTAATAATTGTGATAAATAAATGCTATGCAATAGTTCTATAAGAGAGTATGGGTAGGACTAACACAGAGACACATGGAAAAGTTTTCATAAACAAATGCAAAGTGAATGAGCAGGGGCACAAAAAAACAATGTTCAGAATAACTACCATGTAAATGGGAAGAAGAACAACCACAAAACAATAAAAAATAAATGTTACTAAAGTATAAATAACAAGCTTGGCTCTAAACAAGAGATATGAGAAGATACTACCCCTTACTCCCCAGCCTTCTTCAGACAGGCAGTACAAAGGTGTGAAGCAATGTGTATAATGTCAGATTGTTTTGTGATGCATTCATTGGTTTTGCTGAGTTTTTCCTTTTTTTTATTTTAAGAAATCATTATAAGGGGTAATTCTCTGGGATGGGGAAAAAGAGAAAGGGATATAGGGGGAACTCTGGGTGACATAAAATCAAAATATATCAATAAGATATATTTTAAAAGGAAAATAACCCAATAGCCACGCCTAAGAATTTGCAGTCTAATAGGGCATTTGTAGATATATCAATTAAAACTTGTTCTGCACTTGATCCTTTGAGTGTTAAATAAGGTCATTCCCTATCATTTCCATTATCCATACAAAGAAATAACTGTTCCCTTACTTTTGTTCTCTCACTGGATCCTCTAATAGATTTCAAATGGATAGAAATCTTCATTTGTCTTTAGTCCAAACCCTACTCAAGGCCTGAGCATCCCTAACATTTCCAACTAATGGTCAACAGGTCACTGATCAAATACCTCTAGGCATAAGGATCTCAATACATTCCAAAACACCTCAGTCCACTTCTGTGCAACTCAAATGTTTAGTTATTTTTACCTCTGTCAAGCTAAGACCTTTCTCCATATAACTTTCATCCATTGATTCTATTTTTCTTGGGTCAGCTAAAGCATTTCTAGCCTGTCTTCCATGTGACAGCTCTTCAAATACTTGAGGATAGTTATCGTATGCCTCGTAAGTTTTCTTTTCTATATTAAAAGTTGTCAATTCCTTCAAACAGTCCTCAAATGGCATGGATTCTAGCTCTCTTACCATCCTGCTCATCTTCCTCTCAATGAGTACCATTGTCTCAGCCTGGCTATGATGGTCTCTATTTTACGTAGCCTTTAATGTTGAACCATGCCAAAGTTCCTTTAAAATATATATATATAAATACAGCATATCCACTGATTTTTTCCTGATGAATATATTTTTCTTTTCAGAAAGCAATAATGTGTTAGCTGGAAATGATTTGCACTTAATGAAATCTTGATATTTTCTTTCGGATTGGTCCTGTTCGCTTCAACATGGTAATGTGGAAGTGGCACCATTTAGCAGTCAAGAGACATGAGTTATGAGTCCTAGCCCTAGCTGTGGCATTAATGAGGTATGTGTCTTTGGAAAAATCACTTTATTTCTTCAATAATGTCCTTTCCTGTATGATAAAGGGTCAGACTAGTTGGTATCTAAGCTTCTTTTCAGCTCTATGAATTCATATGAATTAATGTAAGTGCTCAGTGATCCTTCCCTTAATGAAATATTCCATCAGCTCCTCCAGAAAAAGGGAAACTCAGTGATCTGTAGTTCCCAGGGTCCACTCTGGAACTCATCCCATATGGATGGAAGTCATACTGGCAATCCTCCAACCCTTCAGCACAGTGGCTGTTTGTTGTGATACTTTCCACATTTTGACAACAGTTCCCCAATTTCACCCTTGAGTTCCTTCAAAACACTTGGGTGGTTGCCATCTAGTCTGGGCCATTTATCCAAATCTAGTTTGTCGATTAGGTCTATAGCATCCTGAAAATTTACCACAATTTGGCTGAGTAGCTCCAACTCCTCTGCCTTAAAAGGCTTTTGTTTATGTGAACCTCTCTTTAGTAAAAATAATGGCCAAGAATTCATTTGATTCCTCCATTTTCATTACTGAGATTCTTTTCTGCACCCTGATACTCAAATGGACCTGCTCTAGATGTATTCCTGCCTTTGGTGTGAATGGTGAAATTCTTGTTGACCATAGAGAAATGTATAAGTCTTCCTCATGTTTCCTGTTACACTTTGGGGGCTGTCAGTCACAGCCCAAGCCACTAATGAGAAGTCCCTCCCATTCACCAACAAGAATGATCATATGAGCATTAGATTCAAAGCTTCAAGGGCATCTGATTCTACTCTCTTGTTTTCTAGATAAAAACAGGAAGTGGCAGTATGGAGTAGTGGAAAGAGTAATGAAGTTAGAGTTGGAAGACCCTTTGCTCTGATATTAAGTTTCTACTTGTGTGGTCACCAACATATCACCTCATTTCCTTGGGCCTCAGTTTACAAATATGTAACATGAAGGTGTCAGACTAGATCATTTGCCTAATGTCCCTTCCAGGTCAAAATCTTATAATCTTTGGAAAGAAATCCAGAGAAGTGATATTGTGTCTTGCCCAATGTCAAATACATAGTAAATGGCTAAGCCTAGACATCTGATTGGAATGGTGTGACTCAGATGGAGCCTTAAATATTACCTGCTCTCAGGCTAAGGAGATAATGGAGTCCTTAACATATGTTTCCTTCAGTCAGGCTTAGGGCTCCCAAAATATCCGAGATATTACTACTGATTCCTCTTTTTTACCCACTATTATCGATCCAGTTATGAGGAGACTAGAACTGTCCTCATCCTTTTCATACCCTGACAGAGCTATAACAGAATACTACATTTTCCCCTTTTTCTTATCCTCTTCCCCTCTTACTTTGCTGTAGGGTATCTATACTCAACTATTGAGTGTGTATGTTATTCCCTCTTTAAGACAATTCAGATGAGAGAAAAGTTCAAGCACTCCTCTTTACCTCTCCCATCTTCCCCTCCACTGTAAAAGCTTTTTTGCAATTCTTTTATATGAGATAATTTATCCCATCCTACTTCTCTGTTCCCCCTTCTCTCAGTGCATTCCTCTTCACCATCCCTTAATTTTTTTTTAAAGATATCATCTCATCATATCAACTCACAATCATGCCCATTCTCTATGTACACTCATAACTGTCCTAATAATGATAAAGTTCTTAGGAGTAACATCTTTCAATGTAGGAATGTAAACAGTTTAACCTTATGATTCCTCTTTCCTATTTACTTTTTTATGTTTCCCTTTATAAGTCTTGTGTTTGAAAGTCAAGTTCTGTTCTTTTCATTGGGAATGCTTGAGAGTCCTCTATTGCATTAAACACTTCCCCACCTCCAAGAATTGTACTCAGTTTTTCTGGGTAGTTGATTCTCGGTTGTAATCCTAGTTCTCTGCCCTGTGGAATATCATATTCTAAGCCCTCTGATCCTTTGATGTAGAAGCTGCTAAATCTTATGTTATGCTGACTGTGGCTCCACGATGTTTGAATAGTTTCCTTCTGGATGCTTGCAGTATTTTCTCCTTGACCTAAGAGTTCTGGAATTTGGCTATAATATTTCTGTTTTGATATTTTAGAACCAGAGGGTAAAGTTTATTTTTCTAAAAGAAATGACAAAGGGGATGGTTTCAGAAAAAAACATAGCTAGACCTATATGAATTGATGTAAAATGAAGTAAGAATAACTGGAAAGTCATTGTGGACAGTAATGACAATGTTATGATGATGGAAGTGAAGTAGTCAAGGTGGAAGACTTGGCTACTCTGATCAATACAGTGATCCAAGACAATTGCAAAGGACTTGTGATGAAAAAACCTGCCACCCACCTTCAGAGAGAGGGAACTGATTAACTCTGAGTATAAGTTGAAGTATATATGTATGTGTGTATGTGTGCACATGCGCATATGTATGTGTGTACATATATTTCTGATATGGCTAATATGAAATATGCTTTGCTTGATTTCACACGTAATTGATATCATTTTGCTTACCTTCTCAGTGGGTGGGGAAGAGGTGAGAAGGAGGGAAAGAATCTGGAATTCAAAATTTAAAACAAAAAAAGTTAAAAATAAATAAATTAGAAATTAAAAAGGGGATGAATTGAGAAGCAAGATCTAGAAGCTTAGGAGTTATAGAATTGAAACCTGAATGTGACCTTAGAACCTGAAAGTGACCTTAAAGATCATTTTTAACTTCCTTCATTTTATAGAGAAGAAAATTCAGATCCATTTTGGAGAAATGACTTGCCCAAGGTCATCCAGATAGTAAGAAAGAGAGTCAGGATTCTAACAGAAGTCAGTTCTAAATTTATACTATACCCCAGTAGAGAAATAAAGAAGTCACAATGTTATCTCTGCCTACTAACTTCCCTGGTTTCCTTCAAGTCTCAGCTAAGATGAGAAGCTTTTGAGAAGCTTTTCCTGGTCCCCATCAATGCTACTGTCTTCCTTGTGTTGATCACCTCCAATTTATCCCAAAAATATATTGTTTGTCCATAGTTATTGTCATATTGTCTTCCCCATTAGTCTGTGAAGTCCGTAAGAGTAGAAACTGTCTTTTGCCTTTCTTTGTCTCCCCAGCTTTTAGAACAGTGCCTGGTATACAGTGGGTGTTCATAAGTGTTGACTCAAGAGTAGAAATGAAGGTCATAGGATGATAGATACTGATCAAGGGTAGTTCTGTTTACTCTGAGGAGGAATGGAGGAAGGGGAGCCGTAAAGCTGCAGCCACTGTTGCCAGTATGATTTCCTCTATTCCAGCTATGGTGGCAGTAATCTGGTGAAAAAAGATCCACTTTTCCCTGTTAGGAAGTCAGCTCAGTTGAGAAGACTATGGATTGCAGGACACTACGAAGTGGTAAGGAGCAAAATGGTCAGTGGTTGGCGGTGTGGTGAGAAGCACATGCCCAGAGAAAGGCATCAGCCCCTACTCTATATCTTGGCATAAGGAACTCTTTCTCCTCCTTCATTGACTGAATTCTTCCGAACCCTTATTCAAATGCCACCTCCTCAAACAAGTCTTCTTGGAGACCCCTGGTTAATAATGACCTTGGCCCTCAGATCTCAAACTGCACTCTGGCTGTCCATGGCACTTCTATGCATTTATGTTTCCTTTATCCTCAGCTAGTAGAGAGCTCAAAAATAGAGTTAATAATTAAAATGTATTTTGGAATGAATAAATGAATGGATGACTAGGTGTCACCATATAACAAAGGAGAGTCATGAGCCCTAACCCTTAGATGAAGCACATTAGCCCTGATCAGTGGCCTCAGCACAAGGGCCGGCTTTGGAAATTGGGCTGCTCTCTGTGCTGCCTCCGGGCCTACTGCAGTTTGTTCTCATAGTCACTCATAATGCAGCCCCAGCACTGACATATTCATATCTTCTTATATATCCAGTGCACTTTCTCAGCTGTCTCAATAGGGAAAATTCAAGGTCAGAACAAACAAACATACAAAATCAATTTTACCTAAGGGGAAAAAAAACTCCTCTTACAAAACCATTGGTTGATAGCCATCTTCCCTGCGTTGGTTAAACATGTTGGCAGATCCAGAAAAGGGCTGTTGACAAAGTAGTGCATCTCTGCAGCCCTGACAAACAAGAGTCTTTAAAAGATCATCTAAAAAAATCTCACCTCCCACCTCCCCCTTTTTTCTCTCCTCCTCCCTTTCTCTGTCTCTCTAGTTTTGTTTCTATCTCTCAGCCTCTATCAGTTCAGCACTGAACACAGTGTGTGGCATGCAGTAAGCCTTTAATAAATGCTGGTTAAATTTCTCTCTCTCTCTCTCTCTCTCTCTCTCTCTCTCTCTCTCTCTCTCTCTCTCTCTCTCACACACACACACACACACACACTGCTTTTTAAACATAGTATAGGGGGAAACGTTAGGTTTCAAGTCGGAGAATACAGATGTGAATGTTGGTATTTTTAAATACTACCTTGGTGGCATTAGAGAAGTCTCTTAGTCTCAATGCTACTTGGCTTCTTCATTTATATTATAAAGGTGTGGATTTTATCTATCTATCTACCTATCTACCTATCTATCTATCTATCTATCTATCTATCTATCTATCTATCTATCCGTCTACCTATCTTTCTATCTACACACATACATATATATATACATACACACATACATATATGTGTGTACAGAATGTATATGTTATTTTGACAACTTTCCAATTGGTTTCCATTGTGATTTTATGTATTTTAATTTATGCATTTAGATGATCTTTAAGGTCCCTTCTATCTCTAAATCATGAGTGCCAACCTTAGGAATACAGATTCCCGTCTGAATTTGGATGGAGAAAAAAAATATTTTTTACTATGTATTGCTTTCCTTTGCAATTCCTATGCATTTTATTTTATGCACTTGGGAAAGAGTCCATGGGGTCCAGCAGACTGTCAAAGGGGTCGTGATAAAAAAAAAGTAAAGAATTCCTGGATTAAATCCATGTTATTATGCTCCCTGCCTTTCTCTCCCTCTGTTCTCTGTCTGATTATTCCACCTTCCCTCTTTTTTATTTGCCTCTGTCTCCCTCCCTCTTCCTTCTGTTGAAATAGTCTTACAAAGAAACAATGATTCCATTGCCAGAAAGCCTAAACTCCTCAATCAAAATCTAATTAATGAATATGAATTGATAGGAAATAATCATTTGAAAAAACCAATTGATAAATTCTTGAATGCTTTGAAGTGTAAGGAAGGTAGAGGTGTGTGTGTGTGTGTGTGTGTGTGTGTGTGTGTGTGTGTGTGTGTGTGTGTGTGTGTGTGTGTGTGTGTGTGCTTTCCAGTGTGCATGTGTTTTTGTCATTCTGGTGAGAATGCCCCTTTTCCTCTGCCCCATCCCCACCCCAATGCTCTCATTTCCTAGTAGGACACTTGCTAAAAACAAGGAAACAAGCTAAATGATCTCCATGTTCCCTTCCAGAACTTACACTCTGTGTAGTATCTTCTAAGTTATCAAGCAGCTCATATGGAATATAAAAGGAAAATAGGAAAATAATGCATAACACATGTACAGTATTTTCAAGCTTTCAAATTCGTTGAACCTCCATTATCTCATTTGATCTTCTATAGCACATGCGATGTTAAAGCTAGGAAGAACCTTAGCAATACTCCAGGACAGTCACTCATTTCGGGAGCAAAGTGCGGTTCAGAGAGAAGTAACTTGAAGAAGTCACATAGAGAATTAGTAGCAAAACATCCTAGAACCCAGGTCTCCATGAGCCCAGGCCAGTAAGTACCTACTGCAGTGTACCGCTTGTTGTTAAGGCTAACGTTGGATGAATGAATGAAAACATTATTTCAGGGCCTCTGGCCTTGGAGACAGACCAGCATAAATCTTAGTAACCCCATCTTTCAAACCTGGCTGATTCACCCCCATTTGTATAGACAGAGCACAAGCCATCAACCGACAATTTGCCAGTTTTAAATGACTGGCAATAGCCATTTTCTCATTCACCTCAGCCCCAGGGGCTCACGGAGGACAGATGGAAGGCTGAGGCCAAGGCAGGTCGAAGGCACTACCTGCCACTGTGGATTAAGCATCAAAATAAATGTGCTGTTTTGTGTCAAAGAAAAACATTGTCTCTCCCTCAGACTGTCTTCCCCAGGGAGCTGGACAGTGTCATCCTACACTCTTCATTCTGAATCTTGTTTGAAAAGGGGAAAAAAGAAAGAAAACAATAAGCAAAATATTCCCAGAGTTTTGGGAATAGTTTCTTATTATCCAGATAATTCAGTACAGCAAACATTTATTAAATGCCTATTCTGTGCAAGATACTGTGCTGGTCCTCCTTATCCTATCTCCCCTGCCCGGGCTTCTAGTTCCTTCCATTTACTCTGTCTATATCTTGTATGTACATAATAGTTTGTATTTGGCTCCCCCATTACAACATGAGCAATTTGAGGGCAGGGACCTTGGTGCTGCCCATCTTTGTATACCCAGCCCAGTACTTGGGGTCAAAGTCAGCATTTAACAAAAGCTTGTTGACCAACTAACACTTTGGAACATACGAGTTTGGGGAAAAAAATTAACCCCTCAAGGAGATGAAAATATTCTATTGGGATGAAGGAAGATGTAACATGAACATAGATAAATAAACACAAAATAAATTGAGGGAGAAAATATTGACAACTGTGGGCATCAAAGAAGGCATCCCATGAGAAGTGGCATGGGATCTGAGTACTGAAAGAAGTTAGGAATTCTAACAGGCAAAAGAATGGAGGGAATGCATTCTGGACATGAGAGATGACTTGTAAGAACACACAGAGACCAGAGACAGACTGTTGTTGGGTAATGGGAAGTAATCCAATATTGCTGTGGTGTAGAGTTTGTAAAGGGGAGTAGAAAGGTCGGCAGGAATAATATTGTTGGATGCTTTATATATCATGCTGAGGAGTTTGTATTTTATCCTATAAGCAATGGAGAACCATTGAAGATGGTGGGTTTGTTTGTGGTAAGCAGATGAAAGACATAGTCAGAGCTATGCATTAGGATAATGATTTCGACAATTGCATTCAAAACAGATAAAAAAGAGGAGATCCTAGAAACAGAGAAATCGATTAGAAGGCTGTTCATGTGGGCCAGTTGAGAGGTGATGAAGGTCTGAATAAATATGGTGATTGTGTGAGTAGAAAGAACAGGCTGGATTCAAGAAATATTCTATGTCAGCCTGATCATGGTGACTATTGTCTACTGGCAACTGGGACATTTTTCCTCTTTCTCAAGAAGTTCAGCCCCTGGTTCAAACTCTTCTTCCCCTCTCCAACTTCTACCCTTATTCTAAGGGACTTCAACATTCACATTGATGCTCCTTCAAAAATATATAACCTTTCAGTTCTTTAATCTTTTCAAATCCCATGACCTACTCTTTTATTCTATTTGAGCCACACATAGGGTTGGCCACACACAGGATCTTACTATTACCCATTAGTGTTCCAATCAATTAATCAAGAAGTATTTATTATGCGTCCTCTGTGTGCCAAGCATTGTGTTAAGTGCTGGGGATAGAAAAAGAGCAAAAGATAGTCCCTGCTCTCAAGTAGTTTATGATCTAGTTAGGGAGATAACATGCACACAAATATATATGAACAAACCAAATACAGAATAAATAGGAAATGATTAACAGAGAGAAGGCTCTAGGATTAAAAGTGGTCGGGAAAGGCTTCCTGTAACCACTTCAATAATGAAAATTTCTATCATTCTAACTCTAACTTCCTATTATTTCATCTTTCCCTATGTCTCATCCTTCTTAAACCTATTCTCTGTCCTACATGAAATCTCCTTTAATCCTTCCCTAACTCAATATTATCTCAGGCCATCATTCCTCTGGTCTGACTTCAATTCCATATCTCTCTGCTCAACCCTTCGAGGTAGCGAATTCAGCTATACTCTGTTCTCCACTTTCTGGTTCCATTGTCTACTCTCCACTCATCCCTTGCCAAACACATTCCTGGATTGCTCTTTCCAATTCCCACTTGAATGCTTCTGAACTGTGCTTTGGTACATTGTAAATTCAAGCTGTTCAACTTTTATGGAGTCTTCACTACGGTTAAGCAGTCATTTTATTCCTCTCCAATTGATTCCTTATCATCCTCCATATAGAAGTGATTTCAAATTGTCAAATTGTCTTTCATGGAGCTTCCCACCCACCCCCCTCACATTCCCCAGCCAAGAACTAACCCTCTGAGAAAATTGTGGCCATCCAGCTGGAGTTCCCTCTGCTCTGCTTCTTTTCATCTCAGAATCCTTTGATATCACCTTCCAATTCTTTCCTCCTTTCTACCAACTGGGTCATTCCTTTTCAGTTTAGCTTGTTGCTAAATCATCCATACCATATCCTTAACCACGGATGCTAATCAAGATTCTCTTCTAGATCTCCTCTTTTCTCAATAAATTCTGGTGACTTCATTATCTCCCATGGATTTAATTATCATTTCTATGCCAATCACTCACAGATTTCTATATCTAGTCCCTGCCTTTCCTTTCAATTGACTACTGGACAAATAAAAGTGAATGTTCTTAAGCCATTTTAAAGTCAACATATCCAAAAGAGAATTCATTCTCCCTCCCTCCTCCCAACCCCATCCCTCTTCTAAACTTCCCTATTTGTCAAATGCACCATGATTCTTTTAGCCTTCCTGATTTGTAGCCTTGGCATTATGCTTAAACTCCTTATTCTCCTTTATCCTGCACATTGAATCAGTTGCCAAGTCTTGACATTTCTATCTTTATAACATCTTCCCAATCCAATCCATTCTCCCTACACACACAGCTGCTACCTTAGCCCAAGTGCTAATTACCTCTCCTCTAGCTAGCTGAAGTAGCCACCTCCATGGCCTCTGTGCCATAAGTCCCTAGCCCAGCCCATCCTCCACGCTGCTGGTAATATTACTTTCCTTAAATGTATATCTGACCGTGTTTCTTCCTTACTCAGTCAATTCCAGTAGCTTCTTATCACCCCCAGTATAAAATATTAATTCCTGCATTAAACTTCTAAATCCCTTTATATGCTGGGCCAAACTTATATCGCTAGCCTCACTGTATGCTATTGTCTCTCCCAGGCTCTTCAATTGAGCTTTACACGACACTCCAATTAGAGCCTCTATGTGTTTGTATCATCCCTTACACTTGAAATGCACTCCCTCCTCACCTCTCTTTACCCCTCCACAAACCCCTTCAAAAAAAAAAAAATGGCCATTGGCTGAGTTATAGAAATGCATGCTGGACTCTTTGAGACAATAAGCCACACCTACTCTGGCACAGTTGTACCTAACCTGAGCATCTCTCTCAAAATTCACTTCAAAGTACAAGGAAGGTGAAAGCCAGCACGTATAAGAGATCCTAAGGCCTTTTCAGGTGAACTCCTCAATGACCCCATCCCACCTTATTCCCTTTCTTGGCAAAAGCTTCAGAACAGTGCCAAAAACTCCATTTCTATGGTCTCTCCTACTTCTTCCTCAAACCAATCCCATGCTTGACCCAAGTGCCAGGATTTCTATTATGACTCTTAGACTCTTGAAATCACACTTAGAATTAGAGGCTGTTTTGCAGATTCCATTGTCCATATCCTTGTATAGATTTCACACTCATCAATGATGACTTGAGTGCTTGAAATAACCAACAGGGATTCAAAAACTTGAGTTGGAATAAATTCTATTTCCATTTTCACCTGTGTTACTGTGATCAGAGAGACAAGGAAGGAGGGCTAGAAGAGCAGGAAGAAAGCTGCTGTTGCCAAAAAGCCCTAGAAAGGACAGTACTCTATCTCCTGCTCTGAGAATACTATGAGAAGAATGTAAAACCAGGAAAAATGCAGGCTTATGGGCTAATCTTCTTTAAATTGACCTTTATCATCTAACTTTGTTGATAGGAGAGAGAGCCATGGAGTTGAAAGAAGACTTCTTCATAGTAGGGCAATGGAGCCTGGAGGGACCTAAGTGACTGCCTACATGGCTTCCATTTGTATCAGGAAGCACCCCAACATACACAGGGGGACCTGACAGCACAGGTTCTTAGATCTGCTTTCATAAAAGGAGAGCAACTTTCAAGGGGTTAACAATCACTTTAATCAAGCATAGGTATCAGAGAAAATCAAAATTTCAGAGAAAATACAGAAAAATCAAAAGTCAACAGACGTACTTCCAAAATGTCTGACCATTACGTACATACACAGTTACCAGAGAGGGAAGCAACAAGTACTGGGTTTAGCCAGGGCTCCTTAGTGGCTTCCCAGAGTCTCTCTGGCCAAAGAAACACTTGCAGTCAGTTTGCACCAAAGTAAAACCTCACCCTCAGAGTATTTATACAGTTTTTAGGACCAGCAGACATAACCCTCTGACCCAGTGCCTCAATAGAAAGGTACTTGGGACTTTCATACAAAATAACTCCCCTAATCAAGCTTCCCACAGTGGACAGGCCTGTGGGAAAGATCCTCCTTATTCACATTATTCAAATAGAGGCACTTTTAATAAAACAAAAACAGCAAAAGATCCTATTTTACTTGCCATTTACACCATTATATATTTTGATTTGTGTTCAGTCCTGGACTTACAGTCAGAAGACCTATGTTCAAATCTTGCTTCCCATGCTTACTAACTGTATAATAGTAGGCACATTTCTTAACATCTTCGTGTCTCATATTCCTTACTTGAAAAATTGACAAAAAATGTTTGCATAACCCTAGATGACCTTTTGTTGTTGTTCAGTTGTGTCAGTCTCCACATAACTCCATGGACTTTTGTCTGTGGCATTTTCTTGACACAGATAACTGGAATGGTTTGCCATTTCCTTCTTCAGTGTGTCCCCATTATACAGATGAGGAACTGTGGCAAATAGGGTTAAGTGACTTACCCAGGGTCACACAGTAAGTGTCTGAAGATGTGAACTCAGATCTTCCTGATTCCAGGACAGTGCTGGATCCACTGTATTCCACCTGGCTGCCTTTTAGATCTCCTTAAACTTCAAACCTATGATCCTATGTTTCTTCCTCTCTGATCTATTATAAGGAAAGTTTCTTGTGAATGTCTTGGACAAAGGTGAGGAATTATCATTCCCATTCTTATTCCTCGAGGAAACTCTTACGTACTGGCCTGTGCAATGAGCTACCTGAGGTCTTAGGCTCAGAGAATACCAAAGGGCCAGGCAGTGATGACTCTTATGTTTTAAAGTCAGAAACAGCTATACCTTGACATCTTCTGAACTCTCTTCTCTGGAGCATCCATGGGGATAGTTATGTATCATGTATCAAATACTGAATGAGCCTGAAAGATTGCAAGCAAAGGACCCTGATGTTCTGTTATTTATCCTTCGTTTTCCTACCTGCAAAATGGGACTGTAAGTCTGTTTTTATTTTTCTAGAAAGTGATAGAATATACATTGTACAATGTCTTCCCTTTTCATGTTGCCTTGGATTCCCATTATATAGCATTTGTCTGAAATTCTGGATTTGTCATTTTTATTCTATTTGCATTATACAAATGTGATTTGAACTGGATGTGTGTATAACCACTGGAATTGGATAATACTCTAATAAGCTGCTCATGTCTTAAAGCCATTCGCTGCTGAGAACCTTCATCAGACTAATGCAGTGTTTGAAATTCAAATGTTTTTCAAATAGCTTTGACTCTGTTTATGTATGGGTTGTGATATATTTTTTTTCCTCTCCTTTGTTTTCTCAGTCCTGACTTTGGAGCTAAAAATCCCATTAACTCTCCATTCAAGGAGCAACCTCTCATTTCTTCCAAGGCCAATTCCCCACTGGAAAGCAAAGGAAGCAATTCTGCATAATCCTATTGGCAGTTTGCTAAACTGATCAGCACATCTCAGAGGAGAGACTTCCCCCTGCCACTGGAGGAGAATGCACAAAAAGAGAAATCAATTTCCAGTATAGCTCCACTAAACCAGGCACCAGACAAACTCATGTTAGATCCATGTCCTTCTATGAATTTGCACCAACTAGAAGCTACTCAGGGGTGAGCCATCCCTACTATTTGACTCATTCCTTTGGCCCCATTAAAGAAATCAAAGCGAATTTAAGTTACTCAGTTTGGGCCACTTACCGCTGAATTATTCTGAAATTGACCAGGTGTTTTCAATAGTAGGAGAATAAGAGCTAGCAGTTTCTGAATGTGACTGAATGAAACATTAGAGAGACCATCTTATTAAGCTCTTTGGAGACAGAAGGGGGTACTGGGTTGGTTTCACTGAGTAAGCTGCACAAAGAATCTCATTCCCATTAAATCCAGGGTCTGACTCAAATCTTTCCCCATGCTAATTTCTGGAATTGTAAAATCACAGAAGCAATACAGTAAGGGATCTCAGAGGCCACCCAACCCAACCCTTTTATTAAAAAGGAGGAAATGGAGGCCCTATGAGAGAAATGACTAGGTAAGTTCAGACAGTCAGGTAGATAAAGGTAAGGTGAGGCCTAGAGTCCTAGTCTCCTGCTTTTCAGGCCAATGCTACTCTGCAATATTGCTTCTAATCAATCAAAGCAACAGAGCAGGAAAATAAGGCCTCTAAATGGTATGATGGATCTGAAAGACCTGACTTAAAATTCTGCCCAATCATTTTCAAGCTGTGTGTCCCTGGGCAAGTCACTTAATTTCTCTCAGCCTTGGTCTCATCCTCTGTAAAATGGGTATATTAATAATACCTACCTTTCAGGGTTGTTATGAAGATCAAATGATTTTTTTTTTAAGAGGGTCAATGACATCACAGGCTACATGAATTAGATTTAAGTGAAACAGTGTTGTACCAAGTTGTCAGCCACGCTCTTTGTTCCAAAGTCATCGTAGTCCAATGGCAGGACAAAAGTCAGGATGACCTGTGATTCTCTGGGATGCAGTGGATCCAGAAGAAATGGTAGAATTGATATGATTATGGCTCTGAGAGCAAGAGTTAGAAAGTGGAGGGTGGGGACTAGAGAAGGCACATTAGAGGAAAATAGATGTTTTTTTTTAAGAAAGAAGCCATTTTTACTATATTTACATCTAAGAAAACTTCAGACAATCCTTGTTTTATAGATCAGGGCCTTGGGTCAGTGATGCAGCTCCAAGTAGGAGGGAAAAGGGGAAAGAACATCCCAGTTCCTGGGGTTGAAAATGAGGATGTAAAATATGTGTGGGGAAACTGAGTTTCTGCCTTCCTAAATTCTTACTCTCCAAGGGGAAGGGTCAGGGATCTGTGACTATAAGGCCCGGGATTCTCCTGCCAAGCAAAAATGGCTTTCACAATGTTCTTCCATTCAGTATTCCAGTTGCCATTTTCATAGGCTGTCCTATTTGCCTGGAATGCATGTCCTCTTCACTTCCACATCTTGGAAGGAATCCCTGCTCTCCTTCAAAGCTCCGCTTAAATTCCATCTCTTATGTGAGACTTCTCCTAATTCCCTTATCTGCTAACACTTCTCCTTTCCTCCTACCCAACAAATACTTTTCTTATGTTGTATATATTTTTCATGTATTCTGTGTACATTTACATGTGGACTGGCTATTTTGCTCAATAGAATGTAAGCTCCTTGACAGAAGGGACAAATTCATATTTCTCTTTCTATCTTAGTGACTAGTCTACTGCCAGGCACACAGTAGGTAGTAAAGAAGTGCTTTCTGATTGATTGCTAGCATCCAAAGCTCTTTTCTGGTATTAAACAGATCTAATGGAATTGTGACATGGGTTTGGTGCCAACTTAAGTTGCCCTGACAGGGAAAATCCCTTCCTGTGCACCCTCCACTGCCAGATTCCTGCTCTTGGGCTGGTAAAGAGAGGAGGTTCTGGATTTTTTTGTGTGTGTGTGTTATTGTTGTTTTGTTTTGTTGTTTTTTTTGCTGCACAAAATGGCATTTTTTTTTAAAGTCTGTCTGCTTGGGAACAGAAAGATAACGGCACCCCTAATATAGGCATTTTTTCAGTCTGGGTGCTAGAACTCACAATTGTTGCTTAGAGTTGACAAAAGCAAGTGGATAGATGATAAATGAACAAACAAATAAATTGCTGAGTGAATGACTAAATTAAATGAATGAATGAATGAAAATCATCAGTCATTCTACTAAGAACCAAATTCAGTGCCTTCTACTTTAAAACATAATTTAACACCTATTCTGTTACCCCCTTGGATAATTCAGGGGAGCAAAACAAAGAGACAGTAGGGTGTGATGGAAACAGCTGCATTTTAGGTCAGGAAAGGTCTTTGATCATGAGATTTAAAATTAGAAGAAACCCCATCCCTTTAATTTTATAGATCTCTCTTCCTTTTCTCTTCCTCTCTTTCTCCATTTTTTTTATATCCCATTTTATAGATGAGGAAAATGAGACTAAGAAGATTATGTGACTTGACTAAGGTTACACAGATTATAAGTAAAAGGGATGAGATTCACACCTGCGTCATAGGATCACAGGGCCATGAGTTCTTCAATCTAAATGCTAAAAGAGACCTCCGAAGTCCTTACTTTTCCAGATGAAGAACCTTGGAACCCAAGAAGACAAGGTAGTAAGTATCAGAGGTAAAATATGAGCCCAAGTTGTCTGGCTCCAAATCCACTGATCTTTCTACATTATCTCTGGCAGTCAGTCCCGGGCCTAATTCTTGACAGTTGTATGACTTTAAAATAAGTCACTCATTTCTCAGACATTCAGTCATCATCTGAAAACTGGAAGGGGAGGACTATATTAGACTCAAGGCCCCTCCTAATCTGATAATCTGTGCTATTGTTTTCATTTGTCCTTCATTCTCCAAGAGGACCGTGACATGAGGGAGGTAATGCTATGACAGAGGTAAAGGACTCTTAGCGCTCCCATTTATTATTTGTGAGACCTTGGGCAAACCATTTAAACTTTTTAGGGACCTCCAATGTACATACCTATAAAAATGAGGGGATTAGGATGGATAACTTCGAAGGGATTTTCCAACTCTAAATCTAGGATGCTTCGACCAATAATGAGATGTCCTTATGGTAACATCCCTTAAAATTGACTGGTTGGTGCTAGGGATTATTTTTCTAGTTTCCTTCTTTCCTTGTAGAATTCACATTGGACCACTATACTGTGGGTCTTAATGTTCATCTGTGAAGAAACTACTTTGGGTCTCTTTTGGAAATTGTCGTTATGGTATTTTAAAAGGGATTCTTAATGTTATGTTCCAGTTAGCTTTAGCTGGTAACTAAGAATAAGAGATAGGGTCTCTTTAAAAGCAGAGAACAAGAGGTAGCTAAACCTGTTTGTGATGGTTGCCAAGGGAACCAGTGAGAGAACTGTTTAATGTGTAAATCTCACCCTTGTTTTTAAATTAGCAATTCTAATAGCTCACTTTTGTATGTAGTTCTTTTCTGACAATAGCCATGTGAGCTCAGAAATATAAATATTATGTGTTATCCCTATTTTATGGATGTAAATACTGAGGCTTAAGGAAGGGAAGTGATTGACTATGCTCTTATAGCTAGTCTAGCCAGCACCAAGGCTAGAATTTCCAACCCTGAGTAAAGTGCTTTTTCTTTACATTTTTCTACTTGCACAAATAATAACTTTAAGTCTCACAGGCTAACAATCAGGGGACAATGGAGACTATGGTAGGCTGTCTAGTAATCATAATGGTCCTCTTCCCTTTGCCTGAGATTACATGGTTCCTGCCTAGATAGATGAAGGGACATGGATCTCTAGTTTTTCTTTCAACACTTTGTTTCTCCTCCTGTTTCCTCTGAAATCAAGAAAAAAAAAGGCTATTTTATTTTTTTTCCTCTGGCAAAGCCACATTTCATTAAAACTGTGAAATGACTGAACTTCTTCTTCGGCATTCTCCCATCACCCTTTCCAGACCCTTCTTGCTCCTCACAATGGTCATCCCCTGAGCATCTAGGGCTTTTATTCACTTCCTCTTTGCCAAAGAGCTCTGCATTTCCTGAACAATGTTATGATCCCTGGCTCACCATTTTTAGGGCTCCACATTCTGAATCCCTATTTTCACCTCCCTATCCTCTTAAGAGACATCAAGGTATGTTTGAATAGACAAAAAGGTTTTGTTTTTCATCCAAGCCATTTGCTTTAATATTTTATTTTTATATTCATTTATAATCTGTCCATCCTACTGTCCCTACAATTGATCAAGAGAAAATGAAAAATAAAAATAAAATTCTCATCATAGACATGCATAGTCCAGTAAAATAAATTCCCACATTTAGCCATACCCCAAAATGTATGCAGCTAGGTGGCAGTAGATAGAGTACTGGACCTGAAGCCAGGAAAACCTGAGTTCAAGTCCAGCCTCAGATACTCACAGTGTGATCTTGGACAACTCACTTGACCTCTCTGTCTCAGCTTCCTCATGTGTAAAATGGAGATAATAATAGTAGCACCTATCTCTCAGGGTTGCTGTGCAGATAAAATGAGATACTATTTATAAAGCATAATATAAACAGATGTCAGCTATTATTATATGTCTTTCAAAGAGCTGAGAAGTCGAGAGATTTAGACTTGCCTCCTGTTGGTCTATATGCAGCTGTTGGACGTTGCCCTAGTCACTTTATCTCTCTAGGTCTCAGTTTCCTCTTCTGTAAAATGAAGAGGTTGGATTACATGACCTCATAAGGTCCTTTATGGTACTAGCCTTATATGTTTCTGTTTGGTGAATTTCCACTTGGCCATGAGCCTGTCTTGGATTCAGAAAGTCAACACTGTAAAGAACCTTAGGACACAGAACAGAGAACATTAGAAATTTAGGGACCTACTTAGAACATAAAATATTAAAGGTCGAAGGGAAGTACCCACATATCCATTCCAGTACCTCATAGATTACAGAATTCTGTACTTGGAGTCAGGAAGACCAGAATCCAAATATTATCTTAAAAACTTACTAGTAGATTGACTCTGGATAAGTCAGTTAGCCTCACTGAGCCTCTATTTTCTCATGTGTAAAATGAGGGTAATAATGGCACCTACTTCACAAAGTTGTTGTGAGGCTCAAATGAAATATTCTATGTAAAAGACCATTAACGTTAGCAAGCTACTTACATGTTATCTTCTTTGAGGCTCACAACAACCCTTTGAGATAAGTACTTTTATTATCCCCATTTTACTGATGAAGAAACTGATAGAGAGAAGTGTCCAGGGTCACATACCTAGTAAGTGTCTGAAGTGGGATTTGAGCTCAGGTTCCTGACTTTAAGTCTCTCCATTATGCCACCAGCAAGTGAGAAAGCTACCTTGCACCTTGGTCTCTGGACTCCTAAGACAGGATTTTCAACTATATCCAACTGCCTCTCTGTCTCCAGACCTGAACAGAATGAGGACCTTGAAGCCTATGTAGCATGACCATCAGTCACTCTTTGAAGATTCAATCATACTTATTTGAATATATTTAGTATTGGTGGTAGGAAAGAGGATTTTTATTTATAATGAAAGTCTTTGTTTTGACTAGCCCCAAAGCCAAAATTATTTTCCAGTTAAGCCTGAGTTAAACAGAATGACAAATATTAATTAGGACCCCCAGGTAGCAGAGTTTGTGACTATTTGGTACCAAGTGTTCTGTGCAAGACATGACACACTTTCTTCCTTCCAGCCTGATATATACCTTGAATGTGCTGCTGGGCTTGGTCATCTACTTTCCTATTGAAAGCTAGGAGCAGTTCAACTATTGTTAGTAGGTGTTCATCAGTAGTCTCTGAAGCCTGGGAATATGTCATGAATCAAGGTCATTTGCTAAAGCCCAGAGCCAGCATTGTGGGCCCCCACGAAAATTGAAAGCAGATTTTGAGCTCTTGATGAATACAGGAACGTCTGCAGCTAATGGTCTGTGAATTAGGGGGCCAACTCTGAAGCCCCAGGATGTACTTTGCTGCTTCCTTTCTACAACTATGTGATCTCTAAGGTCAGTTCCAACTTTAACATTGTAATTCAGAAAAAGTTCTGAAAAATGTGTTCTCTCTCTCTCTCTCTCTCTCTCTCTCTCTCTCTCTCTCTCTCTCTCTATCTCTGTCTTTAGCTCTTTCTCTCCCTCCCCCTTTCTCCCTACCCACCCGTATTAAAATCATCCACATATCCAATCCAACACCCTGTGGACTAACTCTGGGTAAGTCAGTGTGCTTTAATGTCAGTGTGGCCTTAATGGATGTGTGGGTGTAGAAGAGGGGAATATATTCTACTGGAAGTCGGTAAGGGAGAAGGTGTTTCCTATGAAACATTTGATAAACAGAGCCAACAGAATTTTTTTTCCTCCAGACAATTAAAATAACTATTTTGCAGAAGGAACCCAAACAGACACATGACTGTTTATTAGGCATATAAAATAGCAGACTTGTTTAGCAGATTGTGTTGGAAAATTGGTTTGGCTTTGCCACGGGCCAAATAAACCTTTGTGTAGGGAAATGGAGACTACTCAGTCTGGGTTTTAAGTTGGTCCCCTCCTCCCTCTTACCTTAATCATGGTGGAAGCCCAGCACCTTCCTCTTCAGAGCTGGATTCAGAGGGGATCCACTGGAATTATGCCTTTGTTACTTACTCTCTGTGTGACCTTGGTCAAGTCATTTCCCCTCTCTATGACTTGGTTTCCTCTTCAATGTGCATTGTCACTTCCTGAAACTTTCTCTTAGCCCAACTCCACCATCCCTTCTGGGAAATTTGATCCTGCTCTGATCAGGGCATTAGCAAGTCATAGACTTATTGAATGTCAATGTTTGAAGAGAACTTAAAAAACAAAACATCTATGAGGGTTTAGTTTTTTGTCTTGTTTTCAAATTGTTCAGGAGGAGGGCAGTGGGAGTAAGAGATAATAAATGATTATTGAATAGTTGAATAATTCAAATAATTGAATAATTGAACAATTGAATAATTGAATAATTCAATAAATGAATATTGAATAATATGATGAAAATAATTTCATCATAATAAATGATGAAATAGAACATCAAATGTGAGACCTAGAAGGAACTTCAGACATCATCTAATCCAACTCCTTTTTACATATGAGGAGTTCAGGCCCAGAGAGGAATCAGAGGATCAGAGTTAAAGCTAGATGGGACCCTGGAAATCATCTGGTCCTACCCCTCCACATCTTACATTTTACTGAAGCTAAATGAGATTAAATAACCAGCCCCAAATCACACTGGTAGTAAATTGCAGAAGAAGGATTTGAACCCAGTTAGAGTACTCTTTTCCTAGCACTAACATGGGAACTGACTAACAGGGGCAGAGTTAGGAAAAAGCCCTATTCTCTCAGTAAATATCCATAATTCTTAACCCAAACCTTATAAATCAAACAATCTCTCTGTCTCTCTTATTCTCTGCCTATGTATCTGTCTGTCTCTCTTTCTGTCTGTCTCTGTGTGTGTCTTATTCCCTGTCTCTGTCTGTCTCTGTTCCTGTCTGTCTATTTCTCTGTCTGTCCCTCTCTGTGTGTCTTATTCCCTGTCTCTGTCTGTCTCTGTTCCTGTCTGTCTGTCTCTCTCTCTTTCTGTCTGTCTGTCTCTCTTTCTGTCTCTGGCTGTCTCTGTCTCTCTCTCTCATTTTCCCTCTCATCTCCTATCCTGTTCTCTCCCTTTTCCTTCCCTCTCCTTTATTCTCCTCTCTTCCTCTCCCTTTTTCTTTTTTCTCTTTCTCTCCATCTCAGCAAATATATATTTAACATGTACACATCATGGAGGCTTGAAATGGGGTTGGAAATAGAACACAAGAATGTCAACTGTAGAAAAAAGGAATATATCATCCTGATTACAGATAAAACCTTCCTATCTACCTTTGATTACTTTCTCTAAAGGGCCCTGGGAAGGGCAGCTTCTATGGTGCAGGAAATACATATTTTCATGAGGTCCGTCTGTCAGACAGAGTTTCCAGGAGAAGTCCTAGAGCCCCAGTATTAATGATGTAGGCACCCTGGCATGGGAGGGATAGCAAACAGAATTGAACGTACTGGGATGATGTCATATCCCTGTTTCAAAGAAAGTTAGGGGAGGAAGTAATTTTTTTAAAATGCCAGTGTAGAGAAACTCAAATGTGTAGGAGCAAGATAGGAGAGAAGGGCCAATATCCAGATAAGTGAAAAAGGGTCTTACCACCTGATGCTAATTCCCTTCTTCTAGGCAATGGCCAGGCATGCCGTGATGCAGGTATTTTCCTCTGCTTCAGCAGGTCAGTTTATCATTGACTTGAATGCTAGCTGGTGACAGTGATGGAAAGACAATGTGAACTGAGGAGCTGAAATACTGATGTCTGTTTGATTCTGACATGTAAAACTTTGCCTCTCTTAGAACCTGCTCATTCTCATCTGGGTCCAGGATACATGGTCTTGCCTGAGAATGGGGATTTCTTGGAAGGGGACCTAATGCTTTTGTGTCTATCTCTGGTCAATATGAGGGAGATCTGAGCCATCAGATAGGATATACCGGCTTGCTGCTGATTAGACACAATGTTGATCTAGTTATCATGAGCCCTTGTATAGATCTGAGGGCTCCTAAGTCCCATCATCTAGGCTAGGGGAGTGCTAACAAATAAAACTCATGATCAATTTGGGCTAGAAGTAAGGAAAATTATTTTCTTATTGTATTAATCACCAGTTATTAATTAGGATCCAGATTTATTATTTCCTTGTTTAGGGACCAGTCCCTGTAGGCCAGTCATTCAGTTTCTGAAGGACATTACTGATAGATGAGATTGCCCCAAATCCTCTGGGAACATACTCTCTAATCTTGGGTAGGATTCCAACCAGCTAGGGGATCTAGCTTCTGTTTAGAGTATAAACACCACCTAATCTAGGTGAATTCTAGCCCTAAAGTATTAAGTTTGTGCCCTTACACCCTTTCATTAGAGTTTAGGGTAATGCAGCTCTTGAAGGAGAGAACCAACCAGAGTGGTCTGGGTAGAGATGAATTACTTTGTCCAGATTGCCAGAGATGACCGAGTCTCATGACCAAGCCATGTTCTCAGCAGCAGAAGGTAAAGACTTTTAGCCCATACCAACACCTCATTAATTTATTCACCAATCAGGGTTGATTTTCACCTATTGGGAGCACCCCATCACCCATCTCTAGAAAGTATATTAAGGCATTCAGGATTCTCCATTAGGTATCTTTGATTATCAAGAGAGACCAATGAACAATCAGTATATTGTTTATTAGCTAGCCTAATTAATAAATTGCTAATTACCTAGAAACTGTCCCTCAGAATTTCCATTCATTACAGAAGCATTCAAGTAAGGACATCTAGGCAACCTAGCAATGGTCAGCGGTATGAGTAGAGAGAGAAAAGCTCCAGTGTAAAGAAATTATAAGAAAAATGGTAACCATTTTAACTTAGTTTTTACACTAAAACTTCTGGGACACCCTAAATGCACTTCCTCGCTATTGAGCCATGACACTGAATGTGGTTTTCCTTCCCTGTAAATTAGTACTGGTTCCCCCTCCTCCATTATATTGGCTCCTAGAAGCCAAGAAAAAATGAGAATATCTGGTGTCCTGTTGTCCTAGGTGTTGGTAACACTTCATCAGAGCCTTTCTCTGAGACCCAAGTTGGGATCTGGCTCTAATTTCCCCCTTGTCGCTTTCCCTCTGCCTCAAATATCTGAGCACCAGGGTACAGTTACTGAGTCAGACTTTGCCTTGTTCCCTTCCAACGCCTCAGCCACGTCCTGGTAGGGAGCAAGATACAAAGCTACTTTACATGAGGACCGGACTTTATATGACTTTGACATTCATTATCTCACTTGTCCGTCATATTAGCTCTGTAAGGAAACTGACTAGGCATAAGTATATATAAATTCCTACATATTTCTGCATGCATATACTATGTATATATACATATATGCATATATACATACATTCACATACAATACATATATACATTTGCATGTATAAACACATGTACATATATAAACACACAAAGATAGGTATATAGATATACCTTCAGATCTATATCTATCTTTCATCTATCTATCTACCTATCTATCTATCTATCTATCTATCTATCTATCTGTCTATCTGTCTATCTGTCTATCTGTCTATCTACCTATCTATCTACCTATCTACCTATCTATCTATATATTACATCCTGGGCCATCTCCAGTCATCCTGATACGTAGATGGATATCTGGTCACTGGACCCAGATGGCTCAGGAGGAGAAAATGAGGCTGGTGACTTTGCACAGCCCTCCCTCACTCAAAACAAAGTCAAGTGCAAGTCATGTCATCATTTCTCTGATGACATGGTCTTCTTCAGCAACAAAGGATGAAGACAGACAGACAGACAGACAGACAGACAGGTAGATAGATAGATAGATAGATAGATAGATAGATAGATAGATAGATAGATGGATAGATAGATAGACAGACAAATGGATCTCATCCTTGTTGCAAGCAAAACCTTTCTGCCTTCCTCTGATTTACCTTCTCCAAAGGACTCCATAGAAGAGACCCTGGATGAGATAGCTTCCACAGTATAGGACAGACACATTTTCATGAGGCTTATCTGCCAGGAAGAGTTTCCAGGAGAGGTCACAGAGCCTCATTGTCTGTGACACAGATAGCAAATAGAACTGTATGTACTAGAATGATACCATGCACCTTTTCAAGGACATGTAGAAAAGAAAGTATAAGGTGTTTTATATATACATATATACACATATTTTGTGTGTATATGTGCACACATGTATATAATACTAATCACATATACATGTATGTCATATATAGTATGTGGAGTGTATATGTACACAAACATGCAATATGTAAATGTATATTACATGTGTTCATCTGTGTGTGTATACACAGGGAAAGAAGAATAACAATAGGAAGTTAAAGAATAATGAGTTACCACATGGGAGCCCACGATCTCCATTTTTCAGATATTGCTCAGAGGTTAAGTGACTGGCCCAAGGTTACATACCCATCACAGAGCTAATCGGTGGCAGATCAATATTAGAACCTAGGACTTATGAGTCCCTGTCCGCTACAAAAAGAAGTAATTCACCATCTTAAAAATGCTATGCCCTATCACTGTGATAGAGCTCTACGGAAAATACTTACTAAGCACACTAAAATGAATTCATTTAGCTCCCTTGCCAGGATTCAGTTTTTATGTCTGAAAAATGAGGGAGGGGTAAGGACTACATGACTTAAAGTTCCCCCCAACTCTAACATTCTGTGTTCAACAAGCTAAAGTCACTACCAGATCTAGCATGCTATGTTCCATATGCTGTGGTTCAGTCCAGCTCTTATATTTTGTGTATGTTTCTAAGATCTCAGCTCTAATATTTTATGTTCTAAATTCTCCTCTAGCTCCAACATTTCATTAATCTATGATTCTATATATCTGCAAAGTCTGTGACATCATCTCCCCAACTTTCAGTCATCTTTTGAATTATCATCTGGAAAGCTGAAGAGTCTGTGGATCTCACTGAAAACTGAGGGTAACTGAGCTAGAGGGGACAAAATTCACATGTAGAGAGAGAAAGTGAACCTTATGGAAACTGCTTTTCTACATCCAGGGTGTCAGGAGTGATCAGGGAGCACCTTAGGTACTTTGTGTGGAGCAAAGCTTGCACTCTGGCCCCTTCTATGGGACAATCATTCTGGCCCTTGTGGAAAGACATGCACTTTGTTGAGTTAATGCAGCATCCCCATGACTGGGTTTGTAGTAAAGATGAGTGATAACTGAGCCTAGAAGAGACACTCAGTCTCTGGGTTGTAACAGGAGCTCAGGAGAAACAACTGAGGTTCCTATATGATGCAGTCAGTGCTTTCTCTCCTTTGGACTTCCAATGGCCCTGGTGACTTTGAACACATGACAGTATAAACATATGCTTGTCTAGGTAAGCCTGAGTCATTGGCTACCTGTTTTCTCCCTTCCTGTGTCCTTCCCAAAGCAAGAATTGGCAAAGAATAATCCTGAGAAATCTACATTTGCAGACTTGGCAACTAAGTCAGATACTAGTTGCCTAGTGGGAACTGATTCCTATAACGTTCCTCAGAGGAGAGATGACCATGTAATCTCTCTCTCTATGTTGTTTTTGTTTGGTCATTTAGTCATGTCTGATACTTTGTGACCCCAGGGACTATAGCATGTCAATACTCTCCATGGGGTTTTCTTGGCAAAGGTATTGGAATGGTTTGCCATTTCTTTCTCCAATGGATTGAGGAAAACAGAGATGAAATCACACATCACACACACACACACACACACACACACACATATAAAGTGAATTAATAAAATACATAAAAGGCAGTTTGGAAGAAGGGCACTAGGAGTTGGAAGGACTGAGAAAGATGAAGAAAATGGTGATAGAGGCACATTTTAAAGGAAGAGATGGATTCTATGAGGTGGAAGTAAGCAGTGAGTACATGCCGGGCATTAGGGACTGCCAAAGAGAGGGCAGCGGGAGACCCAGTGACCTATGTGAAGAAGAAAGCCAGTTTGGCTGGATCTCAAAGTGCAGGAGTGGAAATAAAGTCCAATGACCCTGGAAAGCTAGGTTGCGAATACTTCACAAAAGGTTTTAAAGGCAAAACAGTTTATATTTTATTATAGAAGTCATAATAAGTCACTAGAGTTGATTGAGTAGGGGAGAAACATGGTCAGATTTGTGCTTAGGGAAAATCACTTTGGCAGCTATGTGTAGGACAGACAGAGAGAAGAGCTTTGAGGCAGGGAGACCGATGAGGAGAAGGCTGTTGCAATAATCTAAATGAGTGGTGATGAGGGTCCGAACTAAGAGGGTGGCTCTGTGAGTGGTGAGAAGGTGTCTGATAGGAGAGAGGTTGTGAAGGCAGAAGCACAATATTTTGTAACTAATTAGATATATGAGGTAAAGTGAAGAGTGCAGGATAATACTGAGGTTATGAACATGGAAGTCTAGAAGGATGAATATATGTGTGTATGTATAAGTATATATGTGTGTATGTATAAGTATATGTGTGTGTATATATATAACATAGACATATATAAACATGCCCATATGTGCGTGTATATATATATCTGTATATATGTATATAAATATATATATGTAGATATGTATGTATTTAATATCCATAGGGCTTCTTACAGCCATCTGATCCTGGAAACAAGTGGCAAGAAGGTTAGAGCAAGAGAAAGCCAGAAACAGGGAAAAGGCGACAGTAGGTTGTATGTGTATATAGTGATACATGAAGAATGAGTCTTTCCTGTCCGTGACTGAAACCGTGCTGCTATAATGAGTGAGAATTATTAAGCACTTACTATACACAGCGAAGTGTGCTAAACTCTGGGGATGCAAACAGAAAAGGAAGACAGTGGATAGTCCTTGTCTGCCCCCAAGGAGCTCACATTCTAATTGGGGAATCCCACTTGTAAAAAGGTTCAGTTGAAAGTCAGATGGAAAGGTCCCATGTTCTGTAAGGGTACACTACCAATGTAGATGGTCTTTAGCAATTGATCTGACTGATAAAATCTTATCACTTTCTGATGTTGAACTATTTGACAGTGGCAAGAACCGTCTTTTATGGGTCTTTGGTAGCTCTGACTGCAGCAAAGCCACAGAAGCAGTTGCCAGGTTCCTCCCATAAGGAGTTACTCTTTGCATGATGGCTGAGGGGGCCCAACAGTAACCATGTGAGGGAGTGGGTTACCATCACTCCCAGGGCTCTTGGGCTTAGGAAATTATAGATACATACAAACATATGCACACATACATATACATATGCATGCATATATACATATACATGTATGTACATTGATACATACACATGCATGCATACTTATACATATTCACACAGATGTGTATTGTGTATATAGATATGTGTATGTGTGCATATATGTGTATGTATGTATGTGCATGTGTGTGTGTGTGTGTGTGTGTGTGTGTGTGTGTAAAAAGAGCATTGGATTTGGAATGAATCCCAAATCTTCCATTGACTCATTATGTGACCTCTGGAAATCGTTCCAACTCTCTGGGCCTCAGTTTTTTCACCTGCAAACTGAGGTAACTAGATTAAACCTCATGATATGATAATCCTATGAAGCATCAGACTTTTGGAATCTGAAACCCTGCTAGGCAGGGAAAAGACAACGGTTTGAGAAGGTACTTGAGGCACAAACTAATTACAGATTAGCTCCTCAGTAGTGAACTATAGACCAGAACCTCAGGGCCACCAGCAAACCTGTCTGCAAGCAGGTTTGAGCAAGCTGGTTGAGGTTAAGGTGTAAGACAGGCAGCTGTAGGAGAAAGACAACTTGAAGAGCTGTTCACAATCATTAATTATATACCTTCAGGCTATTAGAGAGAATCAATATGTTTCTCTGATGTTAGAGATCTAGTGTGGTTAGTGTGCCATCTCAGGGATACAGCATCAAATGTTTTCTTTTTTATTGAGAGACAGACAGACAAAGACAGACAGAGAGAGAGACAGACAGACACAGAGAGACAGAGACAGAGAGGTGGAGAGACAGAGAGAGAGAGAGACAAAAAAGAGATGGAGAGAGACAGAGAGAGAGGTGGAGAGAGAGATAAAGAAACAGAGAGAGATGGAGCGACAGAGATTAAGAGACAGAGACAAAGAGAGATGGAGAGATAGAGAGAGAAGGAGAGACAGAGATTATGCTAATTTTAGGGGCTACAAATACAAAAGTATGACATTCAAGACATGATGAAAGCATGACACTCAAGAAGCTGACACTAACAGGGGGAGAAAAAGCACACAGGCTAATGGTGACCACAGGCACTTAATATACGTCTTATTGACTAACTGATAGAGTGTTTTGGTTTAGGAAATCACTGGGATGCTGAGTGGATCAGATATGTCATGGTTTAACAGTGGTTTTCAAAATGTAGTCTGAAGATCTCTGGGGTTCCTGTGACCCTTTTAGGGACCCCCAGAGGCAAAAACTATTTTTATAGCAATACTGACATTATTTGTGGAAGAGAATATTTATGAAAACATAATAATAATAGATAACATTTATATAGCCTTCTAAGATTTACAAAGCCCTTTATATATGTATACATAATATTTGTGTGTATGTATATGTATACACACATATGTATATATACAGTTGTTCAGTCATTTCAGTCCTGTACAATGTACCCTTTTGTGTTTTCCTCATTAAAGATACTGGAGTGGTTTGCCCTTTCCTTCTTCAGTTCCTTTTATAGATAAGGAACTGAGGCATACAGGGTTAAGTGTCTTGCCCAGGATGACATAGCTAATAAGTATCTAAGGCAGGATCTGAACCTAGACTTTCCTGACTCCAAGTCCAGTGCTCTAGCTACTTTGTAATCTATCCAATACCTGTTTATTTTTTCCTCATTTATTTATTTTTAATATTCATTCCTGAAATTTTAAGTTCCAAATTCTGTCCTCCTCTACCCCACTCATTGAGAAGGCAGGAAATATGATATCAATTATATATGTGAAATCAGGCAAAACATATTTCCATACTAGCCATGTTGCAAAAAAAGTTGATAAAAAGCAGGAACATAAAGAAAGTTTTAAAAAATGCTTCAGTCTGCATTCTGTGTTCATCAGTTCTCTCTTTGGAGAGCATTTTCCCTCAAGGGTCCTTTGAAACTGTCTTGAATCGTTATCTTGATCAGAGAAGCTAAATCTTTCACAGTTGATCATTGTTACAATATTATTAAGTACTATGTTTTCCAGGCTCTGTTCACTTCGCTTTGCATCAGTTCATATAATCTTCCTAGTTTTTCTGAAACCATCCCGTTTTTCATTTCTTAGAGCACAATGGTATCACAGTTATATATTACAACTTGTTCAGTCATTCCCCAATTGATGAGTATCTCCTCAATTTCCAATTCTTTGCCACCACAAAAAGAGCTACTACAAATATTTTTGTACAAATAGGTCCTTTTCTCTTCTTTGATCTCTTTATCAGAAGGCATGCACAGTTTATAGCCCTTTGGGTACAGTTCCAAATTATTTTCCAGAATAGTAGGACCAGTTCAGCAAGTCCAACACCAATAGTGCATTAGTCTATTTTTCTACGTCCCCTTCAGGACTTATTTTCCTTTTCTGTCATGTTACCAACCTGATAGGGCCAACATATTTTTAATTAAGCCCTTACTATGTACAAAGAATTATTCTAGTTCTGGGGATACAAATGCAAAAAGAGAGACAACCCTTGCCTGCAAGAACTTGTTGTGTTTGTCTAAAAGGACCATGATATCAGGGAAATGATGACATGATTTGCAATTGACTTTGATCTGAGTGAGGGAGGACTATGCAAGGTCACCAGCCTCACTTTCTCCTCCAGAGCCATCTGGATCCAGTGACCAGATATTCATCAGGATGAGTGGAAATGGCCCAAGATGCAATGGGAGACCCTGGCCCTTTTAGGCTAAGGCCTTTTCAGGTACTCACTAAGAGTGAGGTAATGCCCATTTGGCGAATAGGCCTCTTTAGGAAGTGAGTAAAGCGATGGCTCCTTTAATTAGAAAAAAAGAAAAAAAAAATCAAGCTAGGAATGGAAGACTCTCAGGGTTGCTGTTCCAAAGAGAAACAGTTACCATTGACGTTGACTGTAAGCCAGGAGGTCCCAAAATACAGCGCAAGTGGAGCTTGGGCAGGGACCTATAGTAGTCCAATCTATGAGCTTAGAGTGAACTGGGTTGGAAGAGACACAGGCAGAAAAACATTCAGGTAAAATCAGCCACAGTAGCCATGATGACTCATTAATGCAAAAGTTTTAGCTGGCTCTTTCCTTTCTTTCCCCTTCTCTAGTTGTAACATTCTGCTAATATAGAATAATGAGGTCCTACCTCAGAGCACTGGATTTACAGAGTAGCCAGGTTCAATGACCGACTTTGCCACTTACCCCTTCTGTGACTATTGTCCTGGGCAGGGGCAGTTTTGATGATTAGTTTACATTGGAAGGTTACTGCTAATATGATAGAAAGACAAAGTGGTATAACTGAAAGACCATTGGACTTCATGGTTGTTTAAAAACACCTGGTTTTGTTATTGTTTTGGTGAGAGTGGGGATACTTTTTGAGTTCCATAAATTTCATGTATACCATGCTGCTTTTGCTCTAGGGATGCCTCTTTTTTGAATCTAGCATCTCTACCTTGACCTTTTTCTGGAAACTTCTAAGTCCAGAGGGTGGCCATGGTAGAAGCTTTAATCCTGTGACAGTTACCTGGGCCTTGCTAAACAATGCATCATCAGTGGTTAATCAGCTGCAACTTAGTGAAATACTGCTGCCCCTTAACAGACTCAGGCTGAACTTCCTACACTTCCAAAGTAATAATAATGTTTATATAGAACCTATTATGTGTCAGGCATGGTGCTAAACTCTCTCTACTTTAGGGGAACTTCTTAGAGGCTGCCCTGTCCTGGCTATGCAAAGCTTAAAGGGTGACTGCCACATGTGTGGTCATCTTTTGGAGTGCCCCTGGACTTTCCTTTTGCCCCTACCTTGTCAAAGGTAGTGAACTTGAAAGGATAAAATGCCATCCTTGAAATCAGAAAAGACTTGCATTGAAGTCCCACCTGTGACACATCTACATGTGTGGCCATGGGCAAGTCCCTTAACTTATCAGAGTCTTAATCACCTCGTTTATAAAATGGGAATAAAAATGACATCTACCCCTTGTTGTTGTGAAGTTCAGTGAAATAACATATGCTTAGTGCTTTGGAAACATTGAAGTCTCTTCAAATGGCCATTATTGTTATTATCTTTTTGGGCAGCCAGGTGGCGCAGTGCATAAGAGCACTAGGTGTGGAGTCAGGAAGGCTCATCTTCACAAGTTCAAATCTAGTCTGTTGTTTTGTTTGTCCTTCATTTTCGGAGAGGGCCATGACATCAAGATGATGACATGACTTGCAGTTGACTTTGATTTGAGTGATGGAGGGCTGTGCAGGGTCTCCAATCTCACTCTCTTCTCCTGAGCCATCTGGGTCTCCAGCCTTAGACACTTACCAGCTGTGTGATCCTGGGCAAGTCACTTAACCCTGTTTGCCTCAGTTTCCTCATCTGTAAAATGAACTGAAGAAGGGAATGGCAAACCACTCTAGTATGTCTTCCAAGAAACCTTCAAATGGGGTCAAATGAAGAATTAGGTGTGACTGAAGAATGACCCAAGAAAACGGAATGGTATTTATTATTTTTATATGTGTTATATATACACATATGCACACATATGTATATATATGTACATAAATTATATATGCACATAATATATGTTATATAGAAATATAATATGCATATATGTATTTTGTGTGTGCATGTGTATAATGCAGCATAGTTTTCTTTGCCAAGAAAACCCCAGATAGTTCACAAAGGGTCAAACATGACTAAAATATGGCTGAAAAACAACAATTATTAGATTTCCTTGTTCCTTTCCATTCCTCATTATCTCATCATAGGCCTTCTGTCTTTCCTTGTGTGAATGAAAATGAGTCCTAATAAGGACTATTTTTAAAAAGCATCATTGCCTGGTCTACCTCTTCTATTAAAAACTCCAAGTCCTAAAGTTACTGTCACTAAGGAGGCCCAGTGCCAAAGATATGGGTCTCTGTCCTGTTTCTGCCTTTTACTAGCTCCATGACCTTGGGAAAATCACTCAACTTTTTGGATCCTCACTTTTTTATCTGTAAATTGAAGATAATAATATGTGCCTCTATTTCTTCTACAGGGTTATTGTTGGGGCAGGAATCAACAATGGATATTAAGTGCTACATTAATGGAAACTGGAGGCAATGCAATTTTGGAAACTCTTGAGGGATCGATTCTCAAGCTCTCTGAAAGAGGGGAGGATACCAAGCATTTAGAAGACAAAAAAAATAAAAACCTGGATGTTATTACTAATGAAAGAAGGCAATCCAGGAAACACCCATAACTACTGACCTATGTGCCAACTTGCCCAACTCTTTAAATCTTTATGGTAGTAATCAGCATGTGTATCAAGGACGTCCTTGACGAGCAAAGAACAGCTAGACTTCTGTGAATGACATTCTACAGCATAACACGTTTTCCCAGTCACCACTGACTGAAACGTACAGGAAATCCAAGTCTCGTTGTGCTTACTGTTTGTTGATGACAGAAAAAAAAATAATTAGGTAGAACAAAATTCCATCTTAAAGGTTCTCTTCCAATCAATAGTTGTATCAATAGCTATTTGCTGAGTAGCTAATAGTAATCAAAGCTGAGAATATAGATAAGAAAAGGAAAAAGAAATAGTCCTTGCTTTCAAGAAGATTATATTCCATGAGGGGAAACAATGCGTAAATGTGTAAGTATATACAAGACACATTCAAGTAAAAGAGGGAGGGCTCTAGTAACTGGGGAGAGAAAAGAGGATCAGAAAAGATTTCATGTGGCAGGTGGAGAGTGATCCGACTCTTGAAGGATGTAAAGGATTCTATGAGGTGGAGGTGAGGAGATAGTGGACCTATGAGAAGAGAGATATGGTGTGTGAGGAATACCAAGAAGGCTAGTATGGCTACGCTGTAGAATGAAGGAAGGACACTGATGTTAATAAGACTAGAAACCTAGGTTAGGGCCAAGTTGTGAAGGATTTTAAATCACCAACAAAGAAATAGGTATTTGATTGAGAAGGTCATAGGAAACCAATAGAAGAATGAATGGCATGGCAGGTAGTAGACATCTCTAGAGTACGCCAGGGGGGAAGGGAAGAAAAAAAAAGAAATTTACATAACTTTATTATATATTTTAAAAAACTAGCAAGTTGTACATAATAGGCTTGCAGTTTCATGTGTAATCATCTTTTTTTTTTATCATCATGCTATGCTATGGAATTGCTTGTTTTATTCCATAAATTACAAATAAAATAAATTTTTAAAATAAGGCACTGATGTAAAATAGAAGAGCTTTGCTTAAGGAAAATCCCTTTGGGAGTAATGTGGGGTCAGGATTAGAATGGGAAGGGATCTGACACAAGGAGATCAATTTGGAAGTCACTGTAATAACCAAGGTGAAAGGTGGTGAGGGACTGAAGGTGGTGCCTGTGTGTGTGAGTGCAGTTGTATAGTGAGAAAGCATCATGTGTGGCAGGTTTTGTGGAGGTAGCAATGACAAGATTTGGCAACTGCCTGGGTATATGTGGGGCAAGGGAGAATGAGGAGTTAAGGATAATAACAAAAGTGTGAATCTTGCATGCTAGAAGAATAGTAGTATCCTAAATAGCAATAGGAAACTTTGGGAAAGGGAATGATTTAGATGGAAATGGAAAGTTTGAATCAAAAATAAATAAGTTCTTTTTTGGATATGTTGAGTCTGATAGATCTTTGGAACATTCAGTTTGAAATGTCTAACAGTAAGACCAGAGCTCAGGAGAGAGACCAGGGCTGAAGTCCTTTGCACAGAGAAAAGGATTAAACTCATGGGGGTTCATGAAGTCAACTTGTATAGAGTGTGGAGAGAGAAGAGGACCCAGAACAGAACAGAACCCACAGTTTTGGGGTGTGAGATCAATGATGAATTACCAAAAGCGACTGATGTCCAACAAAACACCTGCTTTGAATATATTACAGTCATATAGGATTCTTAGAAATACTCAACAACAGATACCTATGTTTGATAACCTGCTTGTTACTAAAATTAATCAGATCATATAATGGGAAAGTTTACTCACCAAAGGTATTTTCCACGGTTATATAGGATGTAACAGTACAAATTTGTGCTTGACATTTTATTGACTGCATCAAGTGGTAGAATACCTCAGCATTTCCTAAATGAGATCTATAATTTCTCTTTGAAAATTTGACTAGCTATTCACACAAGAAAAAACAAGTGGAGGAAGAGAAAACTGTCATTCTATGACATGCAATTGGATAGATGCCCCCTAAAGCTTGTCTATCAAGATATATGTCTTGGATAGATATAATACATGTAAAATGAGCTGTTCCCCAAATCAAGAAGGAGGAGGAGCACAAGTCAGACTGCATTTTGGAAATTGTACAGTGCCTTTAATGGCCCCCTCCATGAAACAAACTCCTTCAAATAGATATTTTTCCAGTGATGTTATGTAGATAGGAGTCACAAAATGCCATAATCCCTGAGGATCCAGATGTGTGGTTCACTCAAAGGGTCACTCATGGATGTGAGCAAGCTGTAGCACATTATCAGTGAAGACTTTCATTAAAAAAATGCCATCAGAAAGATCTATGACTGAAAAATAAAACTTCTAGTGAAGTAGTAAGGTGAGGGATGCTTGAATAAAGTCCAGGGGTCCCACATAATGTTAAGAGACCTAGAAGAAGAACCTTAGGATGTTGGATGGCCCAAACATAAATACAAAGCACCTGGTATGAAAGAGAGTAGATGGATTGCTACTTGTATTGGAGGAATACCCATATTGTGATCACAGATCCATGTGGTATTGGTTAGAAGAAGAGGTCATATGGTATAGTAGAAAGACTGCTGGGTCTGAAATAAGAGGACCTGAGTTCAAATCGCATCTCTGCTAGCTTCTACCTGAACGACCTAAGGGGAAGTCACTTGTCCTTCTTGGCCTTCAATTTCCATATCTGTAAAATGAAGGGAGCTGGATTAAATGACCTCTGAGTTTCCTTATAGCTCTATGTCTGATCCTGTGATTGATGATTGCTGGCCCACAATTCCTGAAAGTCACTTTGTCAATATCTCCATTTATAAGGATAGACTCTGCTATCAGTTACCAAGGAGTACGCTTCAAGGAGTCCATTCAGCTGACCCTTGAGATAGGTAATGGAAGCGTTGATGTGGTTGAAATCCTGGGGGAGGATAGCTAACTCTCCCAGTTGGCAGTTGCTTCAGAAATGCAACTGTGGTTAGGGCTATCACTCTCAGAGCTTATAGGAAAATGAAACAAAGATCAGAACTGTCTTCATATTCAAGGAAACTCATTCATTCACCAGCCATTTCTTTCCCCTCTCTCCTCCCAGTAGCCCAAAGTCACTGGCCGTTAGAATGCCTCCATTTCTCTTGAGAGTGAAGATTTCAGCACTTAGGAAAATTTATTGCAGAGATTAGATGCTGCCAAACTCTTCAATATCAGCTCAAGTCCAAACAGAGGCTCAGAAATAGAAATGGAATTTAAGTTGTCTCTTCAAAAAACTCTCAGCTTGATTTGCTGTAACATGGTAAAGGAAGTCTTGGCATTCAAATTATAAACTCATAAAATGTTAGATTAGAGATGGAAAAGACTTTTGAATGTTAAAGTTGGAGGCAACCTGGAAATTTGGAGCTGGAAAGGACCTTAGAATATAGAATATAAGAAGTCAGAGTAGTTAAAATCTTTAGAATATGAACTGAACTGGGAGGGACTTTAGAATATGGACCATATGACCAGGATATGGCCTTAGAGCTGGGATTTGAAACCAGGTCTTGTGATTGCACTGTAGTTTGGTAGCAGTCGCATGACCTTAGTCACATCTTTACCCTCTGTAAGCCTCCATTTATTTTCATCTGAAAAATGAGGGATTTGAACAAATGATTTCTAAGCTTCCTTCCAGCTCTGAATCTATATCTTATGATCGATATTAATGTGAGTCCATGATTCCTGAAAGTCACCATGCCCCCTTTCTGCTGCACCACACTGCCTCTTACTCCCAAAGTATGCCTCCTCAAAAGATCTCTAAATCCCTTGATGCAAGTATCACTGAATAAAAAGCAATTAGAAAGCCCCATTTTAAAGATAACAGGAAGGAGTCGGGGAGCTGGTCATTTAATGGTTGAAACCCTGGTTACTGGTAACTCTCTCCATCCTTCTCTTCTCTGAGTTCTATTTCCACACTGCCTTTCAGCCTGCAGGATGCAACAGAACCTTCTAGATTACTTTACACCCTGCTGAGTTGAAGGAAGGTGATAGCTATCTTTGCTACAAGGCAAAAGTTCACAGACAGATACATAGGGTAGTTAATTCTTAACTCAGGTTGGCAGGTCAAAAGGACTCAAAGATTCAGGGACAGATTTCAGTAGCATCTATGCTTTTCTAATTTAATTGAAGTCATTGAATCATAAAATCAGAGCGAGAAAAGAACGTAGAGATCATTTAGCCTCCCTCTCTCATTTTACAAGGTAGAAAATTGAGGTCCAGAGGCAAAGAAATGACTTGCCCAAGACCACAATTTTTTTTTTTTTTGACAGAACCATGATTAACTCCTCGATCTTCTGATTCCTAGTTTTTCCAACACTTTATATTGCCTTCTCTAAAGTTCCTTTTCATTACAGCCAATTAAGACATTTCGCCTCTCTTGGGGCAATTTGATTTTTTTCTTCTCTGCTAAATATTCTTCTTCCCTTTAATCATTGCAGGTGATAGATTCCTCTTCTCGTTGTCTTTGAATGGAAAGAACGCTGGATTTGGAGTCAGAGAACCTAACTTAGACTCTTAGTTACTTACGAGTAATTCAGCTACTTACTCGATTTTGTTTCATGTTGTTTGTATCAGGGTAAACATCTGGAATTCAATTCCTCATTTCTACAATATGAGGATTCAACTAGATGATCTCTGAGGTTCTACTATCTCTAGATCTATGATTGCCCAACAATGGTATAATACGACTTCACAGAAATGTTTTCATTGATTCCCTGAGACTATAACCTCCCCAATTTAACTATTGTGAATAAATTTTTCTTCCAAGAAGGATATAATGCAAAATTGGGCCCTTGCCTAATTCTAAAATAAAGATTGAGTTTTTATCCCTAAGATCTTTTATTAGGTATGATGGAAATTGTATTTCTACAGTATTGTACTTGGAGTTAGAGAACAAGTTCATAGCCTTCTTTCACTCACTACTTTTGTGACTTTGGTCAAGTCATTTCACCTTCTTGGGCCTCAGTTTCCTTATCTGTAAAGTGAGAAAGTTGGACTAGGTTATTTCTAGCCCTAAATCTATAATCCTATGATTACAGTCCTCATGTGGCTCCCCGTATTGACTGATATAAACTACATGTGATTACAGAAGACTCCCATGGATAGAGAGGGAAGAGAAAGGAATAAGCATTTATTTGGCACCTACTATGTTCCAGACACTGTGCTAAACACTCTTAATTTTCAATGATTTCATTTGAGACTTACTCAAGGAAGAAGGCAAAGTTCCATGTAAATAAAGGGACTTTTCTGCCAAACCTTAGAACTGGCAGGAAGGGTGTTTGTTATCATGTAAGGTTAATATGATGTCAGAAGAGTTTGGTGCATATTCTGATCATGTGCAATGACCTATATCTGATAACTGTTGCAAAGGAGGAATACTTTAATGACTTGGGGTGATGGCTATTGAACCCCACAAGGAGGAATAGAGCTATATATTCTAGCAGAACTGGCTGAGTCCCACTTTTGGATGGGACCAAGCTGAGCATGACTCAGACTAGCAAGCTTACACTGATCCCTAGAGGGAAGGGCTTAGGTGGAGAACCTGACTCTTGCTTTTAGTAAGTACTCAACACTTATTAAGTGTTTGTGCCACATGGACAACATTTATAGGGTTTAGCTTTTCCATTGAAATTATTAATAAACCTTTGCTAAAAGCCATTGTTGGCTTCATATTGAGAGGACATAAGAGGGACAAATTCCCAAAGCAAAGGTACTTCTGGTGAAAGCAACCATGTAAGAGAACTCAAGTTGTATGGAATTGGGTATAAAAAAAGATGCTATGGGTTTCTGCAGATAGTTTTAGTTAGGAGATACCAAACAGTCCATAGGGATGGTTCAGTTCAACACATTTTTATTAATGTAGCCCCTATGGTATGCTACTTATTGACCTACCTGTGGAGGATATGAAGACAAAAAAAAGGATAATCTCTACCCTCAAGGAGCTTACAGTCTACTAGAGAGGATGCAAAATACCCACAAATAAGTATGATACAAATAAGTATGATACAAAATGATTCACTTTCTATATGTGAGGAAGTGCCAGACCTGGAGTCCAGAAGACTCATCTTCCTGAGCTTGAATCTGACCCCAGACACTTACTAGCAGTGTGACTCTGGGCAAGTCATTTAACCCTGTTTGTCTCAATTTCCTCAGCTAGAAAATGAGCTATAGAAAGAAATGGCAGACTCCTTCAGTATCTTTGCCTAGAAATTCCCAAATGGGATCATGAAGGGTCAAAAATAATTGAAAATGACCGAACAACAGCCAAAACAAATAAATAAATGATTCATCAGATCCAAACAAAGTGAACTAATGAAACTTGATATCTCAAAGTAACAATCAAAATGAAATTTCAGCAGGGAAACTGGGAGACTTCATGAGGAAGGCAACACCTGAACTGAAGCGTGAAGAAGGAGTAGAATTTCAACTCTAGTAAATGAAGAGAGACCATGTCTCAGTTATCAGGGACAATATAAGTTAATAGTAGGAAAGGACAGGAGAAGATCAAGGGATAATTAGAAATCTAATTCTGATGGCTTGTAAATTCATTCCTGCTTTTACTTCCATCCCTCCCAGGTGCTGAAATTTCAAGACAATCAGGGAGTACAGTGGATAGATCATTCGTCTTAGAATCAAGAAGATGAGTTCAAATTCTGCATTATCCTCAGTTTCTTCATCAATAAAATAGGAAAAATGATTCCATCTACCTCACAGGATTGTTGTACATATCATATGAGATGATAAAGTGCTTTAAAATCTTAAAGTCATAATTTAATGTTAGCTATTAGTGTTATTATTATCATTTATTACCATTAGTAGCTTAGGACTAACAGGCACATGCCCAGGGAAAGGGTGGTAGACCCTAAAAAGTACTCGTGAACCTTTTGCAAGTTAAAAGGAAAATGGCAGAGTAGAAGCCTCTGGCATCAAGTGGACTGCTCATTGGTTGGTTGAAATTAAAAACAACAATGGAGAAAAAAGACAGGCCTTTTACATATGGACCAGGACCACTTTTGAGGTGTACCAGAGAAGGTTAAGTTTTAGAGAGAAGCATTTAACTCTTCAGTTGGAAGTTCTCCCCTAACATCCAGGCCACCCATCCCCATCCTCTCCATTCTAGACTGTACTGCCCCTACTCTTTTCCAGAGGGATGGATTTGATTAGGTTTGCTTCTCATTGGAAGAGAGAGTACATGATAACTTTCTGTTATCTACATCTTTGTCCACCGAAGGCTGGAGAATCAACTGTTTAGAAAGAATTCACCACATAAAGGAAAAAAATATCAGCCAAACCACCAACCAGTTGACTGAAGAGTATTCTAAATTGCCAGCTATTTTATTTGTAACCACAGGCCAGCCATTTTTCAAGTTTTGGGGAAGGTTATTATGAAGTCATAGCTTTTTCCCCCTAATACTACTTTAGTGTGGTTTAGTCGCCTTCTACTGCCACCCCTTCCAAAAAGCAGAAACAAAGAGAAAGTAAAGTGAAAAAAAAAGTCAAAGGAGCAGTGGTTTAATGGGCAAGGGGAAAAGGAATAAGAAGAAGACTTCAGTGACATTTATCTTGAGAAAAAATGAACCTGAGCTCAACAAAGTGTGATGAACACTGCCTTGGATGGTCCAGTATGACTGTCTGAGACAAGAAGGAATGGAGCAGCCTGGGGAGTTCACTGAAAATAAAGAAGATATTGAAACCGAATCCTTTCAGAACTCCACAACACAGAGTCAGAATCAAAACCCAATAAATGTACTCTCTGCCTTAGTATTTTTAGAGGCAACCCTAAGAACAAGGTCATTTGGAGAGGATTTGTCTTTGACAGTCAGTAGTAAGCCCTTCCCTTTACATAGTGTTGTACAATTTGGTCATCTTTGCAGTAGAAAAGACACTATACTTGGAATTTGAAAATTCACTACCATTTACCAGCTGTGCGACCTCAAGGAAGCCCTTCCCTCACCCTCTCTGGGTCTCACTTTACTTCTCTGTAAAATGTGATGTCTGCACTAGATTACCTTTAAAGCTGCTTGTTGGATAGAGACCTGGGCCCGGAATCAGGAAGACCTAAGTTCAAATTTGATCTCAGATACTTATTAGCTGTGTGACCCTGGGAAAGTCAATTAACCTTTTTTGTCTCAGTTTCCTTATCTGTAAAATAAGTTGGAGAAAAAAATGGCAAACCACTCCATTATCTTTGCTAAGAAAACCCCAAATAGGGTAAGACATGACTGAAATGAATGAAGGACAAAACCACAAACCTGCTTTTAGGTCTAAAATTCAATATTCTGCAACCTAAAATCCCTTCCAGCTGTGATCATTCATGTTGGGAGATGTCTTCCAGCTTCAACATTTTATATTCTCTATTCTAAGCTTCATTTCAGTTCTACAATTCTGAGTCCATTATTCTAGGAGATCAAACCACCTAAATCTACATTTTTCCCCTATAATATAGTGAAATACCAAGAAACAATGGATTTTAAGGGTCTCTACCACTTAGTCTATACTTTCTACCCTGCTAGGCACTTATTGATAACTTTTAAGGAATAAATTGTTATTTTCCATGTAATTATATTTCAAAAGAGTGAAATAAGGGAAAAAGAATATAATTTGAGGATATTTTATTAAGATATTATTTAACGTTATTGACGCATCGCACACAAAGTCAAGGAAATGTGCAGATCAATACATAGCTGCATCAATGTTTAATCTACTTCTAGCTTTTTGCTGGAGTATTTAATTAACTTGTGATGTGGAAGATTGCTACAAGTGCACTGGAAATTAATGTTGGGGAAAGGAAAATCAGTGATTATGTGATTCCAAAATCTTAAGAAAAATATGGGCTGGGGAGCTTTAGAGATGTCATGTAGAGGGAGATAGCAAAGTTGGAAATCAGTGAATTATGGTGACATATGATAAGAAACACTCACATTTATATCTGATTCTTTGGGCATTATCTCATGTGATCTACACAGCAACCCTGAGAAGTGGAATGTATAAGTGTGGCTCAACAAAAGGTCAAATGTCTCAACAATTAGAGCTGAGCAAAATGAAACAGTGTCCTTTGGGAAGTGACGTCTTCCCATCACAGTAGGCTTTTAAACAAAGGCTGGATGACCACCCTCTGGGACTCAATTGAATTCAATCTAACCATCCTGTATTAATGAGTCACTTAGATTGTAGGTTAGATACAGATTGGATGGCATGGAGTTCTGTTAAGTTTTGATGCTACAGAAGAACACTGATAAACTGTTGAAAATTCAGACAGACAACTAAGATGGTAAATGGTCTGGAGTTCATGACGAAGAATTGATTGAAAGAACTGGGTATGTTTAGACTGGAGAAAAAAAGACTAAGGGAAGACATGACTGCTTTATTAAGTATTTGGGGGGCTATAGAGAGGAAAGATTGGACCCACTTTGTTTGGCCCCAGAGGGCAGAAGCAGGAGCAAAGAAGGAAATTTAGGCTTGGGGTCAGGAAAAAAATCTTCCTAATAATGTGAGCTGTCCAATAGAAGAATGGGTTGCCTTGAGGAGTAACAGGTTGTCTCACCTTGGAGGTCTTCAGGCAGAGGCTGGAGAACCATTTATCAGGTATATTACAATGCGGATTTCTTGGTGTGTGAGTTGAACTAGTTGACTGGTCATAGTTTCTTCTCAAAATCTGAAATTCTGTGATCTCACGGTTTCACCCAACTCTGAGATTTGCTCTGTCTTTAGATGGGGAAGTTGAGGTTTAGAGCAGTGCAATGATTTGCCCAAAGTCACGAAGCTCTCTGGTACCATATCTGGGACTGAAATCCAGGTCCTCTGACATCAAATCTGGTGCTTTATCCACTATACTCTGCTGCTTGGGATCTGTAAGGCTACTTGCTACAGAGGTTCCAAGATTCCCCCTTCCCGTTCCAGTCCAATCCCAGGCATCTTAATGGGAGAGAGATGGTTGGTTCTAGGGCCTTCTGAAACAGAGGGTACATTTTTGCTA
This sequence comes from Notamacropus eugenii, assembly GCF_028372415.1. Taxonomy (NCBI): domain Eukaryota; kingdom Metazoa; phylum Chordata; class Mammalia; order Diprotodontia; family Macropodidae; genus Notamacropus; species Notamacropus eugenii. The sequence continues at coordinate 44,221,542 of NC_092872.1, read as the reverse complement.
CTGGTGAAATACTTCCCAATGCAACTCAAGGTTCAGAATTTTTTCTTTTTTTAGGTGACCTTTCCTCTTGATTTATATCTAGAATTCTTTTTTATCCCCATAGTTACAACATATACTTGATTTAGAGTGAGGAGACTGCAATAGATTGAAATTCACATTGATTTGGAGGATGCAAGTAATCAATTTACATGATGCAACTTGGTAAAAATCTTCCTTTGATGCCTCATCCTGGCATGGAGGTGACCCTGGCTTTGAAAGGCTATGCCAGCAGAGCTCAGACTCAAGCAGTTCCCATCAAATGAGAAAGGTTACAAGTAGCTCCTCATGATAGCTTCCAGTCAACAAGGATTTATTAAGCACTTGATATATGCCAGGCACTGCGTTAAGACACTCTAGGGGATACCAAAAAAAAAAGAGGTGAAAACCTAGTCCCTGTCCTCAAGGAGCTAAAATTCTAATGGACAAAACAATGTAAAAAGAACTGTGTACCTACAAGATATGTACAGAGTAAATGGAAGATAATCTCAGAAAGAAGACATTAGCCTGGAGGGTATTGGGAAAGGCCTCTCGCAGAAGGTGGGATTTCAGCTTAGTCTTGAAGAGTGCTCTTAGATGAAGAAATTCCTAATACCAATAAAGGTCAGACCTTCTCTGCAAATGATAAATCTTGTACTGCTGCACTGAGACATTAAGTGACTGACTAGATAAGGTTTTTATAAAGCCAGAGCATATCAAAGGTAGAACTTGAGCCCACATCTTCCTAGATCCAAGACTGGCTCTGTATCCACTATACTATGCTGCTCTGCACACATATACACACAAACACACATAATCACATACATGTGTGTATATATATATATATGAGCATAGATATGCCTGTATACATGTATACATATGTTTACATAATCATGTACATTTACATAATTTACATAACCTAATCATTTACATAGTCATGTATATACATGTTTATGTGCATCTACATGTGGATATACACATGTGCATGCATGGATATACAATATATTGTGTTTGCATAAATATATGAACATGCATATAACACTCATTTCTGCTTCTTGTTGTATGCATGCACGTAGCCACAGTGGATATTTGTATACATGTGTATACACACATATGTATAAAACATATCACTGGCAAACCTCTATTCTTATATGTGTTAATATGTTGGTGCATCTATGCATGCCCAATATAAACACATGCCTACATATAAAACATATGCTTACAATGCAATTATATGTAACAAAACCTATTTACATGCTTGCATGTGTATGTGCTATGTATATAGGCACAGGCTTATATATATACATATGTGTATAGGATGCACATATTCATGTATTATTTAGTCATTGCATATGGGTACATAATATGTAAGATAGACTATGTTTGCGTCACCCCCAATACCTCATCTGAACCAAATGTTAACTCTCACCAAATACCTATCAAAGTGCCCTGTGCCACATAGGTGATTGTAAGAGGCAATACATGTTTGATAAGTGAAAGCTAGATGCCCTGCAAGGCATGTTGTAGTAATTATTGTCAGAGTCTTACCAGTATTCACTAGCATTCACTATCAAGAAAGGAAATCCAAGTGGGCCAAGTGACTCATGGTCTTGTGATGGGAGAAGTGACTAAATCTCCAGTTGAAGACAAAGGAAATGCATCCAATATCTATTGTGTATCTTTAAACTTACGTTAGCCAGTGGGGGGAACTAGAAATGTAGGGTCACATGCTCGAAACCAGAAAACAAGAGGTTGATGAGAACAAGGGTCCACAGGAGAGGCAATGTAGCATGGAGGACAGGGCAATGGGCTTGGGATGAAGAATGTTGGAGTTCAAATCCCACCTTAGGCACGCATTAGCCCCATTCCATTGGGCAAGACATTTAGTTTTGCTGTGCCTATATACGAGTTTCCTCATCTGTAAAATGAGGGGGTTGTACTCAGTGGCTGCTAACGGTCCCTTTTGGGTCTAAATCTATTAGTTGCCACAATGCAATTATAAAAACATAGATTTAGTGGGGACAAGCTTGGGATGGAATTATCTTTCCAAGGTATAAAACTTAGGGACCCACATAAGGATAAACAGAAGGGATATACATATGTACATGCATATGTACACAATATACATATATACACATATGGATATGTGTGTGTGTGTGTATATATATATATTTAAATCAGTACTGAGTTGACTGGTTGACTGAAAGGTAAGATAGTCAGCATAATGTAATGAAAAGAATAATAAATGTGTGTCATGAGATCTGAGTGCAAATTCTTCCTCTGACTAACTCGGTGACCACTGGCAAATTACTGAGCTTCTCTGACAATTGGTTTCCTCATCTGTCAAATAGAGGTAATAAAACTTGGCTTTTATATCTGCATCAGCAAGAGCCCCAGCATACACAAGAGGTCCTGCGGTACAAGTTCTTAGAATTGTTTTTCTAAAAGGAAAGCAACTTTAGAGGGGTCAACAATCTACTTTAATCAAGCACATGTATCATTCACTTAGTTCAGGGGGAAAAGTCAGCACCCTGAACTTCAGAACAAACACCCTGAACAAACAGAAATTACAACAGAAAGACTAACAGACAGGGCTTCCAACTGACCAATTGACCATAGGCAATACATACTCATTACCAGAGAGAGAAGCACCAAAATGTGGGTTTTCAAAGCCGGGGGGCTTCTTAAAAAGGCTGCCCAGAGTTCTCATCTGGCACTGGAACCTTCTTCCAAAAAAATAAGCCCCAAAACAAAGCCTTACCTCAGAGTATATATATATATATACTCTTTTCAGGACTGGAGGGCACAACCCTCATAACCCCGTGACTCATTAGAAATTAACAAAAGGTGTCTGAGGCCTGTTAATGGGCAGGGAAGATCTTTAACTCTTCCCCCCACCCACCATTAACCTTACATTAACATTACAATACCTCATAGGGCCATTATTAGGAAAATGCTTCAGAAGTCTTGGAGTGTTATTTAAATATGATTTATGATCATTATTATGTGTTCTCTAAAATCTCCATCCAACTTTCTGGATGTGTAAGCCTGGGCAAGTCCTTTAATTTCTGATTGCCTTAGTTTCCTCATCTGGATAATAATAGCACCTACTGCTCAGAGTTGTTTTGAGGATCAAATAGGATAATAATTGTAAATAAGATACTTAGCACAGCGCTTGGTACATGGTAAGTGTCATATAAACGTTAGTTTTTCTTACAATACCTACAGGTTTACATAGAGAGGTCTCACAGTCTGGAGGAAGTGACTTTAGGGACCCTATAGAGAAGAGGTCTTTTTATCAGGAATGGGGAGTCAGGGAGCAGGGAAGGACCGTGGTAAACAATCCCAGCCTTTGGTTTGGGGAGGTAACAGCACCAAGCTGAGGGGATAAAGGAAGAAATTCCCAGCCTTTATTTTGAACTCTAGTCCCTGGAGTTAGAGAAGCAAATGATAAATAAAACAAGTGGCCCCCATGGCCAGCCAATCAGTAGCAGTGGAAAAGGAACTTAGCTGACACTGAAGTCATGGCTAGACTGAAGAAATTTGGTCAGGAAGGATGGAAGGAGCATAGGCCAAATGTCCTGTAGTTGCAATGGAGGAACAGTGATAAATTATGAAAACCTTTGTAAGGTGTGAACTGGAAACCTTTCTTCCGTTATTATCTCTCTCCACTCTGAACTTTATGGGTCCATGCATTACTTCACAATAGATTTTATTTAAATCATCTTAAGAGGTTGGTGTGCCCTCCCTAGGCAACATAGTAGGGGTGTGTGTGTGTGTGTGTGTGTGTGTGTGTGTGTGTAGGGGTGTGTGTGTGTGTGTGTGTGTATGTGTGTACATTTTATATATATATATGTGGGAGGAATATTTAGATAGGAAATTCCCATGGTCTTCCTGAAGCAAGCACTTGGGTTTTAGGGAACTCTGAAAATTAGTTGAATAAACATATCCTAAAATCTAAAGACGAGGTTGGTAAAATATGTCTGGCCTTGTTGGTGAGGAAAAAATACTACTACTAACCCTAACCCTTACTACTACTACTACTACTACTATTACTACTACTACTACTACCACCACCACTACCACCACCACCAACACTACTACCATCACTATCATACTATTACTGCTGCTGCTGCCACCGCCATTATGATAACTAGCTTTTAAACAATTCTTTCTTGTAACCCATACTACTGTTCCTCTTCCTGGAACACAACTTTGCAGAAATCTGGAGCCATGTACAGAGGAGGAAGAAAGATAGACACTTTGATATGGGGGGATAGATGCAGGAAACAAGAGAATTGTCAAGCTTAAAATGAAGGAAGCAATGTAGGATGTACTAAGCGCTGAGTTTTTGGAAGGACAGATATGAAATAGTGACAAACAAGACAAGATAGCCATTGGAATGGAGGAAGTTTGCTTCTGTCCTGGTAATTGCTATCTCATGATAAAACTGTGATTATGAGGTCACACTCTAGAACAGGAACAAGCTCATGAATCCATTGAGCAATATATACATAATATAGACACTATTGCATCGATACGTTATACACTATGATACACTATATACACTATTGAGGCATACCTCAAGGAAGTATGAATCTAAGCACCTGAACTGTATCATTTAAACTCTTGTGTGTCTTTTGAGCTTATGTAAAGACAATAAGTAGATCTGAATCTATGCCCTTAATTGTGCTCCTGAATTGTTCATTTGGCTTGCCTATAGACCAAAACATGGCTAGATTACCTGGAGCTGGGAAGAACAATAGCCATCTAGCCCATGTATTAATAACATGGGGTTATTTTTCCCTTTTGTTTTTCTAGTTCTGACTAAAAAACAATATATGCCTATGTGATTGACTCTTGTAATGCCATCCTTGGGAGTGATTGAATTCCATTCACAGACATTAGAAGAGGACAGTCCTTCTTCCCCTTTTGTCCCCCAGCTCTCACCATGAATATGGACTTAAACTATAAGTTGAATAAGTTATATTTGTACACAAATAAAAACCCTGGACTAAGGAGACCAGTGCTGTTACCCACGAGGAGGGAGAGATAGGACCTTTAGGTAGAAGTAGTTAGTTCTCTGGTAGCCATAGAGAGTTTGGGGCTTCCCCAAGGCACTCTCTCCTATTGAATGAACTGAACAGCCAGCAACTGGCTCTTATCAACCAATAGGATCAGGAATCTAAACATTAATACTCCTGGTCATTAAATCTATAAAGTGCTGTAAGATATATTAATATTATATTACTACTACCAATAAAAAAAGACAGGTTATAGTTATACATTGTTTTAAGGTTTACAAAATACTTTACATACACTATTTTGCAACAACTCTGTGAGGCAGAGAGTGTAACTATTTTCATCCCCATTTGATAGATAAGGAAACTGAGGCTCAGAAAGGTTAAGTCAAAAGTGACTTGGATAAGGCCACCCAGTCATCAATATCTAATGGTGGAGTTATAGGTGGCTTGTTGCAATACGCAGGGCCCTTGGGCTCTATTTCCCTCCTCTGCTGGCTTTTGCTTCCTTTTCTGTATTGTCTTATTCCTTTAGGATCTTTCCTACCTCGGCAGCTAGCCTGGATCCCTGATACTTCCCTTTCATCACCTCCTCACTCCATCCTACTGTTGGCATACTGCCTGCTCAGGCTGTCTCTAGGGTGTACAATCCCTGATATAATCGGTACCATCACAATGCTGAATTACCTTGTTTCCCTGTTGTTTGTCAGTGGGAAAAGGATTTATGATGGGAATGAATTCTTCTTTGTATCATTCATCTATCCCCCTCCTTCCCCACCCCATGCACCTACTCCTTGTATTGTCCTTTCTGTCTCCATCTATCAGCTTCCTGGAGTCTATGTATCATCCTCCTGGTCTGGCCTGCTCCATTTCCTACCTCCACCAACCTCTTTGTTTGTCTTTCTTCCTCACTCGCTTCCTCCAAGACAAACATGTATGACGAGTATTAAGAGGATGTTCTTACAGTGTGCTCTTTGACAGGGGAAAGAGGGAGGCTATTTAGGAGCGAGATGTGAAGATGATTCTCATTTATGTTTCTCAGGAGCTGAAATATGGCTGCAAAGCGCTCCAGGAACTGAGCCCATCCTTCCCCCTCTGCAGAATTGAGCCATCTTTTTCCCAGTCACTGCCTGCCACCCTTGCTGAAAGGTTAATCTGTTCCCCTTCCCAACTAGTGCATTTATCATATGGAAGTGGTCTGTTGTGGAAAATATTGATCAAAAGCCTGCCTGTTTCTTTGCTGGGTTGAAATTGAGTGTTGCAGTCAATCAATTGCTCAACATTTGGTGCGGTGTAGAGGAGACCCAGAGACTCTGTATGTACAAGGGTGAGATCATAAGTGTAATTTGGGGGTCTTATCTTTCATTCAGAGTCACTGGGCTCTGGGTTTGAGCCTAATTCTTCTCTCAATACTCCCTCCCCCACACGTACCTCAGCCCTGATGTCAATCCTTTGTTACGCTGATTGACACTGGCTTAAAGACTGAGCATTGTAGATATATTAGTGTACCCCCACATGGAATGTACCCAGAAGGAGCTTCAGTGAACTCTATATATGAAGATGACTGCTTCTATATTGCTAAGTCGTAGCTAAGGGTAGGGCAATGACAAAATCAGAGAATGTTAGAATTAGAAAGGACGTCAACCTCAGTGTCATTGCTTCCTAATGGTAATTGACATGCCTTGAAGACTGAGAATTGTAGATACATTAAATTCTGTGGTTCTGGTTGAGGGTGTCCTTCTTTGCTGAAGGGGAACAATGATGTCATGAGGATGATGTCTTGATTTGTAACTGAACAGGATTTAAGTGAGGTAGAGCTGCACAAAGTCATGAGCCTCACTGTCTCTTCCAGTCATCCAAGTCCAATGACAAGACAAAAGTCAAGATGGCTGGTGATGGCTTGGAATATAGAGGGCTAGGACAGAATAATAAAATGTTAGATTTGGAAGGGTCCTCAAAGCACAGAACAGGGGTGGGGAACCTGCATCCTTGAGGCCACATGTGACCTTCGAGGTCCTCAAGTGAAGCCCTTTGACTAAATACAAACTTCCCAGAATTCCAACTTCCCTTTAATAAAAGAATTTGTTCTGTAAAATTTGGACTCAGTGAAAAAGCTGCACCCAAGGACATAAAAGGCCACATGTGGTCTCAAAGTCACAGGTTCCCCATCCCTCTCATACAGCATAGACTATTAAAGAAAGAGGTGTTAGAACATAGAAAAGAGAATGGTAGCTTTGGAAGTACACCTTGGAACATAGCAAAGAAAATGTTTAGAGCTGAAAATGATCTAGAAAATTAAATTTTAGAGTTAGAAGGAAGGGATCTCTGATCACAGAGCATAGAATGTCAGAGCTAGGCTGTATCTTACACTACAAGAATTAGAATGTGGGAGTGGGAATAGACCTGAGAATGTGAGCAGTGGAATGTCAGAGACACAACGGACCTTTGAAGGTTATTGAATGTAGGCTCTTCATTTTCACAAATAAGATTGTGACTTTTCCAATGTCACATGATGTTAGCGACAAAGATTGACCTAGAACTTTGGTTTGCTAATTTCCTGGCCAAGTGCTTTTATTTATTTTTTATTTATTATTATTTGTTTTTTGAACCAAATATAGGATTTTTTTTTCTTTTCTTTATTCCCAATAGAAATATGAGGAATGTCTGCGTTCATTAGCAGGCAACAACATATTTTTTTGAGCACAAACTGTATGTGGCATCTTCATAATTTACTCAAAATTTCTTTGTTTCAATCATATTAAGGGTTCGCATTTTCAGTCCTTTGTGACTACAGAATATTTTACATACATTATGCCATTTGGTCCTTAATTAATACCATCCCCACTTTGCAGACATGAAAACTGAGGGCCAAAGAAGTTAAATATGATGGCTTTATGGAAGTAGGTCCAGACTTAAAGGAATTACATCTTCCCTAGGCCTGTAAATGACACCTAGGACTGGGGATATGCATAACGCTTCACATTCTGGTAAAGATAGCACTTTATTGGGTCACCACCTTCTGGACCAGTCTGTTCATAAATAAAGAATGTTCTTCCGTACAGGCTTCGAATGCTATAGCATTCTCCTGTACTTGTATCTATGTTACATATTTATAATACATCAATAAGATGAGTGTAGCACTGAATTAAAAACTATGGTAATCACTAAAGGCAGTATATATAGTATGGCACTTTCGGATGACTGGCTTAATAATTGCCAAACCTATAATGCTTTGTTCTTCACACTGATACAACATTTTTGATGTATTCTTTTGCTATTCAGACAATACATCATCATCATATTATTATATTTTATTATTTATATAACATATAATGATATATTATGTTGTTATATTATATCATATCATACATATTATTTTCTTTTGAGTGTTTAGAGATATATTTTAATGATATAATATATGAATGCTTTGTACGAAGTACAAAAGCACACAATCATGATGTAATCAAAGGGGTGATTGTCTTTTAGTGTTCGACAAAATGTCCTTCGACGCCCTGTGAGGAAAAATGCCTCCGCCTGTGGCTTTGTAAAGAGACCCTGAAATTCTCCTCCTCTTGTACGGATCTTTGCAGGACTTCTTTCTCCAGGTTTAAGTCAGTGGCTTACAAAATGACTGTTGGAGATATAGAAAAACTATTAATGCTATCACATATTTCCTTATAATAGCTGTACCTCAAATTGAGTGTGTATATATATATATATACACATATAATATATATTTTTAAAAGCATGTACAACATGTGAATAAAGGCAGTAATTAGTATGTGCTTTCTAGCCCCAGAAGTTTCATTTAGCATAATGAATTCAATTATCTTCAATTCTCATCCCTACTAGTCCATGTCTCATTCACCCCTCTGTAACATATGTTAGGAAGTTTTATCTTACATTAAACCTAAATTTTCTCCTTTATGATCTCTCTTCATGTTCCTAGTTTTTTCTATAGGACCAAGCAGAGCAAGTCTAATTATAGTTATCTGTCTCTAAAATTTATTTACATATCATAGAATTATAATTATATATGACCATATATAATTATAATTTTATATATATACATATATATATATACATATTTTCCATATGATAACACTTCAGAAACTGGAAAATATGGTTCTAAATGTAGGCAATGACCCACTCTCATCTTAATCATTTCTTCTCTATTTTAAACATTCTCTTTTCCTTCAACTGATCTTCATGTGATATGAACTCAAGGCCTTTCACTATTCTGGTTGCCCTTATCCAGGTAATCTCCATTTTATCAATGCTGAATGCGTTATGCAGAATTGAATTTATTACTCTAGTTGTGTTCCTTTCAGAGCAGATTGCTGGGATTCTATCACCTCTGTACTCCTAGACACTATGCCTTTGTTTTTATAGTGAAGTTTGGATAGAACACTGGCCCCAGAGTCAGGAGAACCTGAGTTCAAATCCAGCCTCAGACACTTACTAGCTCTGTGACCCTATGCAAGTCCCCGATTGCCTCCAAAACAAAACAAAACCCCCCAAACAATACAGTGGAGTTGACAGTAGTACTCTTGCCTGCTGTATCACATTGATGGCTCATTAAGGCTATAGCCCAATGGATCCCCTTGATCTTTTTTCAATCAAGATTTCAAAATCTAGGATGTAGTTGAGATTATTCTCAACTTTGTTATAATTCTCTATTGCGAATCTTTATGAGAAGTGTTCACTTCCCTCAGTAACCAATTCCTTCTGTTTGTTAAGAATCAGATGCAGAATGGAATTTTTCATGATCATTTTCTCCACTTCTTGAAGGTTGAAACTATTGTCAAAGTAAATTTAAAAAAATATTATGTGGTCTCCTCTTAGAAGAGAGAGTGAAAAAGTTCTGTATGGATGTCTGTCTACATCTGAAGCCCCTCGTCACTACAATATCATCTACCTCTGGGTCAGACTCAGGATTTCTTTCCTGAATTCTTCATCTATTTCCTCTTTCTGTCCAAGTGGTCTATAATATACTTCAATAGCACTATCATATCTGCATCATCTCTTCACATCTTATTTTCTAAGAAGATAATAATAGCTTGTGTGTGTATTCCTTTAACATTTCCAAAGTACATTCACAGCAAGTTAGAGGTGTAATATAGAGGTGTAGTTGAGGCTGAGTGGTATTTCCAAAGTACCCTCACAAGTAAGCATAAGAGAAGGTATTGATCTCAGGCCTCCTTATTTTAGTACCAGCACTTGGTACTCCCACTGTGTACCCTATTCTTGGTTCAGACTGGCAAAAACCCTTCATATTGATGCTTTCAGAAATTTCTCTCCCATCTAAGAGTCTTCCTGTGTCTCTTAGGATTCTCTAGATAGGAAAGCCCCATTCTCAGCTATATCTTACAATAACCCTGCCTCTGGCTGCATTACATGAGAACCTTCCCAGACACTGCAAAGTGGAAGCAGAATGCTGTATTGGAAAATACACTAGTCATGGGTTTAGAAGATCCAGGTCTGAACCCAAGTTGTGACCTTAGGCAAGTCACATCTGATCTCTGAGAATTGATTTTTCCATCTCTAAAATGGGAATAATTATACTAGCCTTTTCACATTGTTGCTTTGGGGAAAGTACTTGATAAACTGTGGAAATGGGAGTCAACAGAATAATGTGTTGGATGTCTGAGTCAGAATTAAAAAAATCAAATTCAACAATTTAACATTTACTAGGCACCTATTATATGTATCTTCCTATACTAGGTCCTGGGGATATAAAAGTGAAATAAACCAGTCCCTACTCACCAAGGCATCTCAGAGCCCAGATATCTGGGCTGTTTGGGATCGCTGTTCTCCCACTTAGCAGTTGTGTGACCTTTATGGGTGGCAAACCACCCTCTCTGAGTTTCACCTTTCTCATCTATAAAATGAGAGGGTTGAATTAGATCCCTAAGATCCCTAGTTCTAGCTTCTTGTGATCTAGTAACCCAGAGGGGTAAACATAAGATAATTTTAGGAGAAATGACTAATACCTTAGCAAAGTTGTAGGAAATTAGGAACCACATCTCATAGGAGGAAGAAAATGAGCTGAACCAAGAAAGAAGTGAAAAATTCTAAGTCAGGAACAGAGAGATCGATTCTAGGTTTAGGAGACTGTACAGACACACAGAGAAGAGAAAACTTGCTGAGTAGGCCAGCTTAGCTGTAGCATATAGTGTATAATGGGGCATATTTTATAAAATAAAAGTAGGTGAGAGACACATTGTAGAGCATTGATGTCAAACTCACATAGCAACAAGGGCTGCTGAACCTCACAAAGATCCCTGCAGGCCACATGTTGACTCAGAAAACCACAGATCAACATTATCTATGTTTTTTTGTATTGTTATTATTTTCTTAAATATTTCCCAATTACACATTAATCTAGTTCATGCTTCACTCAGAAGGGTTTGGCTCCAGCAATGTATTGGACAATTTGCTGTAGATTTAAATGACAAACTGAGCAATTTATGTGTATGTGATAATCAATAAAGAACTTTTGAATGGTTTTCGTGAAGGGGAAAGATAGAGCTGTGTCTTCGGAATATGATTTGGCAGTTACATAGAAGGTGTATTGTAAGGAGGGGAGATGATCAAGAGGTTAGTGGAATAGTTCAGGATGAGAAGTAATGAAGACCTGAACCTAAGAAGTGGCTGTGAAAATGGAGAAAACAGAAAGTGAGATGTCATATATGTAGAATCAGCAAGACTTGGCAACTGACTGGACTGGCTATGGAGTGGTGAGGAAAGACGAAGAGTCAGGGATGAACTCTGAAATCACGAAACTGAGTGACTAGAAAGACGGTAGCGGTCTCCAAAAGACAGGTAAGTTGGGAGGACAGAAAAACTGAGGCGAAAGATAATTAGGTTCAAATGAATATATTGATAGAACATTCAAGAGGAAATATCCAGCAGGCAGTTGACAATATGAGGCTAGACTTCAAGCAAGAGATTAGAGATGGGTACATAGATTGGGGAACCATCTGCAAAGAGAAGATAGCCAAAAAGTATCTTGGCAAGCTAGAGGATTGGGCTAAATCTAATTACATGAAATTTAATAGGATAAATAGAAGAGAGATATGACTGGACCTGTAATTTCACTGATGTAGGAACTCTTGATGCCAGGGCAGGTTGGCAGCATTTTCTCCACAACTTATAATTTCAGACAGTTACCTAGAGCATTGAAATGTTAAGTAATCCTTATCATCAACATCATCCATTGTTCAGTTGTTTTTCAAATTTTTCTGATTCTTCGTGACCCCATTTGGGATTTTCCTGGCAAAGATACTGGAGTGGTTTGTCATTTCCTTCTCCAGCTCACTTTACAGATGAGGAAACTGAGGCAAACAATGTTAAGTGACTTACCAAGGATCACACAGCTAGTAAGTGTCTGAGACAAGATTTTTTTGGCAAATTTTAAACTTACTTTTAAATTTAAATACAAAATAGGAGAAGAAGAAAAAAAGATTTACATGTACCGAGCAGAACATAAAAAAGGATTTGATAGAAAATAATAAATTTCCATTTCAAGAAAACCTATGTAACAAATACTAGACATTGTTTTTAAAGCTACACAGCTTTTCTTTGCTTCTTTCTAGGTTTTCTTTTATTCTTTATTGTGTGCTTTTTACTTTATTTTTTTTCCTTTTCTGAGGCAAGATTGCAACTCAGAAACATGAGTCTTCCTAACTCCAGGCCATCACTGTACCATCTAGCTTTCCTAATAATAATAAATAATAGCTAGCATTTTTTAGTGCTTTAAGGTTTACAAAGTGCTTTACAAATTTTATCCTCACAACAACTCTGAGAGGTAGGTGTTATTATTATCTCCACTTAAGAGATGAGGAACCGAAGTAGACAGGAATTAAGTGTCTGGCCCAGGAGTACACAGTCGGTGTCTGTCAAAGGTGGGACTGGAAACCAAGCCTTCCAGATACCAAGCCTACTATGCCTCACTATAATTAAGTTTTCAAAAATCATTGTGGTATAGTGAGTAAAGTGCTAGACTTGGAGTAGGGAACGTGTAGGTCCAAATCCTGCCTCAGGGGCTTACTAGCTGTGTGTCACCTAAACTCTCCAAGCCTCAATTTCTTCCCCAAATTGAGGGGTTTACATCTGATTCCCTACAAGGTCTCTCTCAGTTCAAAGGGTTGGCTGGAAAATGATGTAAGGGTTTCAGGGTACTATAGGCTCACTATGAATGTGATGTGGTAGCCAGAAGAGAAGGTAATTTGACCATGGACCACATCAAATGACGGATAGGGCTACACTTTAGGAGGGTTTAAAAGCATCCAAGAAGAGCTAGGATGGGGAAGACCATTAAGTTCATTCCATGTACCACAGAAGATTTGGATGAAGGTTTTGGGAACATTTTTACTATAAAAAAGAGATTGGGCTAGGGCTGGGAGTGGAGGGAAAGGTGGGTATGATAACTGTCTGTAGGTATTTGAGGGTGGGCATGTAAACGAGGGAAAGGTAACATGGCACAGTGGATAGACAGCTATCCTCAGAGTCAGGGAAACCCACCTCTGACATATACTAGGTGGGAAACCTGGGCAAATTCCCTAACCTGTTCTCATTTAGCAGTGCTCTAGGCCAAAGGGACAGCTAGGTAACACCATAGTACCAGGGCTAAAGTCAGGAAGACCCATCTTCCTTTAGTTCAAATCTGGCCTCAGTCACTTACTAGAGGTGTAGCCCTGGGCAAGTCATTTCCCCCCATTTGCCTCAGTTTCTTCATCTATAAAATGAGCTGGAGAAGGAAATGCAAAACTGCTCTAAGATCTTTGCCAAGAAAACCGCAAATGTGGTCAAAGAGACTAAAACCAACTGAACAGGCCAGAGGTGTCAAACATGCCCATACCAGATTAAAATATAATTTCTATCTGATTTTAATGTGTTAATACATTAATTAAAAAAGAAATCTATAAACATATGTGGCTTCCTAAGCAAATATGTGGCCCATAAGAATCCTTATGTATGATTTAATGGCCCTTGTTTCTATTTGAGTTTGATACCATTGCATTAGACAACTCCCCAAGGTTAAGGTGTCAGCCTGAACTGGTAGAGGGTGTTTCCACATCTAGGACTTCTTTATTTCAATCAAATCACCTTCCCATCCCTATCCTATACTGAAATTAGACTAGTTTTGCTTCAGTCCAGAGAGAAGGACCAATGGATAAAAGCTAGGAGAGAGAGAGAGAGAGAGAGAGAGAGAGAGAGAGAGAGAGAGAGAGAGAGAGAGAGAGAGAGAGAGAGAGAGAGACTTTAAATCTAACATAAGAAATAAATTCTTAGTAACTGAACCAAAGTTGAATGGGCTGTCTCTGGAAGGAATATGCTCCCTGTTACTGAAGGTCTTCAAGCAGAAGGTAGATGACCACTCTAGGAGAAAGCTATAAAGGAGATTTTCATTCATCTAGGTAGCTGCAAGTCTGTGATTCTGTCTGTGATAAATATTATTGCCACAGGAAAGGCCCCCCTCACCTCTGGTAACTGGCCAGGGAAGCTGAGTTCAGCTTGGTCTGGTTTTCACTTTCTCTCTCCCCATCTTTCAACCAGCCTCTTCCCTGTCAGTGCAAACATAGACGTCGCTGTCCATATTGCTGAGAAGATGGATCTCATCTGTTCTAATAGCCTATTTTTTTTCCTCTTGAACCAAAGAGGCCAGGTGTCTGTAATCAGGCAAGCCCCCTGCAGAGGCTAAACTCTCAGTGTGTGCAAGGCAGTGATGCATTTCTCTGTTGTGTAGGGTACCAGACCTGCAGAATGTGGCTGGAATATTAATGTTGTGAGGGACAAGGGAGAGCAATCTCCGGAGGGTCCAGTGAGCTCAAGATAACAAACTCCCCTTCCCTGGGAAATTTGCATGCTGGGAAGCAAGGGGTGGGGGGCATAATAATTTTTGCTTTGCATAAGAACCAATTGCCCATGAAATCAAATAAAGGTGAAATACATATTAAAATACTCTGGGCCTGCTAAAAATCAGTTAGAGGAAAAACCCGACTCTCCCAGTAATGTTGGTCTGTGCAGCTGAGATTTATAATCGCATTACATAGCTTGTAGCCGGGTAACAAAAAATAAGTATGCGAGTTTAAAATGTGAATTTGTGACGGCTGCCTGAGGGTTCCCCCTATAATAATAGCTCACATTTCTATGGTATTTTCTTCACAACGACCCTGTGAAGTAAGTAGTTTCGAGAAATATATAATTATCCCCATTTTACAGAGGGAGAAACTAAGCGTCTGGGTGATTTGCCCATGGTGGCACAGCTCGTAGCTGTAAGAGTAGGTCAATCCAAGTCCACTCATCTCTGCACTGCATCATGCTGTCTCATCCTTCCAAAGAGACTGTGATTACCTGCAGAGTTTCCCAAAGTCATTTGAAGACTGGGAAATCCTTTCTTGATGAGTTTTCCAATGCTGCAACCAGAGATTATGTCTATCCCCACTGACCAAAAGTTCAGCTCTATCTAGAGAATAGTTATTCATCTTTCTTAGAAAGGAAGACTTTCCAAATACTCTAGCTATGTCTGTCCTAGAATTGCCCACCACAGGGCCATCTTCTGCAGTGATGGGAAGGATGTAAGCGTTTATTGAGCACCCACTATGTGTCAAGCACTGTGCCAAGAGCTTTATAAATGCTATCTCATTTGATCTTCACAGCCCTGTGAAGTAGATGCTGTTCTACTGCTGAAGAAAGTGAAGTAGGCAAAGGTTAAGGAACTTGCTTGGGTTATGTAGATAGTAAATGTCTGAGGTGGGATTTGAACTGAGGTCTTCCTATGTTCAATTCTAGGCCCAGAGCTCTATCCACTTCACCACTCAGTTGCTTCCATCAGTTATGGAGGATTAAGTATGTGTCTCTGAGGCCAAGTCTGACACATCTTCAACTCTCAGAACAACTTTTGGATGGCTGCTAAGCAATGAAAGACCTTGCTTTGATCTAGGCAATCGAACTATCAATAAACTTGAGATGTCTAGGGAAATACATAGACACTATATGCTTTCCCATCTTACTACTTTCTCTTATGGCACATTACCTAAAATTACACACATATCACCAAGAAGACAAGTAAAAAAAGATCTTAGACATCTAGTATCATACTCAAATGGAATCCGTTGTCCACTCTCCCACATGCTGCACAATAATTTACATCAAGGCTTGGTTCTGTCTGACCAGGTACACCATCACTGAACCTGCCTTTAAGCCATAATTCTGCCCTATTGAATTTGGGGAGGAATCCTTGATGCTCCTATGTAAAGATTATTTGGTTAAAGCTGAACTCCATTAATCCAATGTTCTTTGCCAACAACTCGATACTGCTTTCCAGGACTCAGTTCCATCCAAGTTCTTCCACCTCTAAACTTTTGCTCATAGATTCCCAACAATGGCTAATTTCCCTAGAACCGTGAATGGACCAGTTGCTTCCTCAGTATTCTCCCTACATTTAAGGAAGCTTTCTCTACACCCCATCTTCCCACCTCTATTCCTTCCTCCCTCCAAGCTACCTACTTATAGAGATAGAACCAATACATTACATTTAAGATGTAATAACCCCAGCAGTAAAAAGGAACTCATATCACCTTAGAACATTCATTAAAATATGAGAGAATTTTTTTTGTCAGCAGATTGTCTAACTTCATTTATCAGGTTTCCCCAGAATTAACCTATTATTGAGGCTGAGGGATAGAAAAATATCTTTTATTTTCTTTCTATGCAACATGACATAGTTAAAGGTCACTTGAAATCTAGGACTGGGTTTGAATCTTGGTCTGGTCAGTTTCTTACTTGGAATGACTCCAAGCAAGTCAGTTTCCTCATCCTCATAAAACGGACCTGATAGTATTCCTATTACCTTTGAGACCCTGTGTCTTGCAGGAGAAAGAACACTGGAATGTGAATCAGAGAAGATAAATTTAATTACACTACTTAACAGGGATATAGAACTGAGTAACACATTTTCACCTGTGTTTCTCACTTTCTTCATATGGCAAATCAGGAGGGTTGGACTAGATATTCTCTAAGATTCCTTTCATTTCTACATGTAAACCTTAAGATGTTTGATTAAATATACAAAATATGATGCCTTATATTTTAGGCATTATTGTTTCTTTTAATTTATTTATTTAAGTTTTCAACATTCATTTCCACAAAATTTTGAGTTCCAAATTTTCTCCCCATCTCTCCCCTCCCCCCACACCAAAGTGCTGAACATTCTAATTACCCCTATCCCCAATCTGCCCTCCCTTCTAACATCCCTCCCTTCCCTTATCCCCATCTTCTCTTTTGTCCTGTAGCACAAGATAAATTTCTATACCCCGTTACCTGTATTTCTTGTTTCCCAGTTGTATAAAAGAACAATACTCAACAGCTGTTCCTAAAACTTTGAGTTCCAACTTCTCCTTCCTCCCTCCCCACCCATCCCCATTGGGAAGGCAAGCAATTCAATATAGGATATATATGTGTAGTTTTGCAAATGACTTCCATAATAGTCATGTTTTGTAAGACTAGCTATATTTTTCTCCATCCTATCCTGCCCCCCATTTCTTCTAGTCTCTCTTTTGACCTTGTCCCTGCCCAAGAGTGTTGACTTCTAATTGCTCCCTCCTCCCATTGCCCTCCGTTCCATCATCCCCCCCTACCCTGCTTATCCCCTTCTCTCCTACTTTCCTGTATTGTAAGACAGGTTTTCATAACAAAATGAGTGTGCATTTTATTCCTTCCTTGAGTCAAATGTGATGACAGTAAGCTTCACATTTTCCTTCTCACCTCCCCCCTTTTTCCCTCCATTGAAAAGTCTTTTTCTTGCCTCTTTTATGAGAGATAATTTGCCTCATTCCATTTCTGCCTTTTTCCTCCCAATATATTCCTCTCTCAGCCCTTAATTTTTAGATATGATCCCTTCCTATTCAACTCACCCTGTGCTCTCTGTCTCTGTGTGTGTGTGTGTGTGTGTGTGTGTGTGTGTGTGTGTGTGTGTGTGTGTATAATCCCACCAACTACCCAGGTACTGAAAAAAGTTTCAAGAGTTGCAAATATTGTCTTTCCATGTAGGAACGTAAACAGTTCAACTTTAGTAAGTCCCTTATGATTTCTCTTTCCTGTTCACCTTATCATGCTTGTCTTGATTCTTGTGTTTGAAAATCAAATTTTCTTTTCAACTCTGGTCTTTTCATCAAGAATGCTTGAAAGTTCTTTATTTCATTGAAAGACCATTTTTTCCCCTGAAGTATTATACTCAGTTTTGCTGGGTAGGTGATTCTTGGTTTTAGTCCTAGTTTCTTTGACTTCTAGAATATTGCAACCTCTTTGATCCCTTAATGTAGAAGTTGCTAGATTTTGTGTTACTCTGATTGTATTTCCACAATACTTGAATTGTTTCTTTCTAGCTATTTGCAATATTTTCTCCTCAACCTGGTAACTCTGGAATTTAGCTACAATGTTCCTAGGAGTTTCTCTTTTTGGATCTCTCTCAGGAGGTGAGCGGTGGATTCTTTCAATATTTATTTTGCCCCCTGGTTCTAGAATCTCCGGGCAGTTTTCCTTGATAATTTCATGAAAGATGATGTCTAGGCCCTTTTTTTGATCATGGCTTTCAGGTAGTCGCATAATTTTTAAATTGTCTCTCCTGGATCTATTTTCCAGGTCAGTTGTTTTTCCAATGAGATATTTCACATTCTCTTCCATTTTTTCATTCTTTTGGTTTTGTTTTGTGATTTCTTGGTTTCTCATGAAGTCATTAGCCTCCATCTGTTCCATTCTAATTTTAAAAGAACTATTTTCTTCAGTGAGCTTTTGAACCTCCTTTTTCATTTGACTAATTGTGCTTTTTAAAGCATTCTTCTCCTCACTGACTTTTTGAACCTCTTTTGCCAATTGAGTTAGCCTATTTTTAAAGATATTATTTTCTTCAGCATTTTCTTGGGTCTCCTTTAGCAAGTTGTTGACTTGCTTTTCATGATTTTCTTGCATCTCTCTCATTTCTCTTCCCAATTTTTTCTCCATCTCTCTTGCTTGATTTTCAAAATCTCTTTTGAGCTCTTTCATGGCCTGAGATCATTGAATATTTATTTTGGATGTTTGGGATACAGAAGCCTTGACTTTTATGTCTTTCTCTGATGGTAAGCATTATTCGTCCTCATCTGAAAGGATGGAAGAAGATATCTGTTCACCAAGAAAGCAACCTTCTATAGTCTTATTTTTTTTTCCCTTTTTTGGCATTTTCCCAATCAGTGACTTGACTTTTGGGTCCTTTGTCAAGAGTAGAGTATACTCTGGGGATCTGTAAGATCTCAGTTCCTCCAAAATGATACAATCAAGCGTGTACACTGGTCTGGGGGCAACCAGAAACTTTTGTGCCCAGAATCTGTGAGTGATAGAGTTTCCTCTCCACAATCACCTGGTCTCCAGTTCCACCAAGCCAGCACTGGGGGCTGAGATTCAGATAAGCTGCTCAATTCCCCCAAGGGCTTTAGGTGTGGGTAGGGCTTCCATTCAGTATGAGATAAAGATCAGGAGCTTGATTTCCCCAGGAACATTAGGTGGGGGCAGGGCTGCCATACAGGGCTGAGGTAAGGATTAACTGCTCAGTTCCCCCAGGGGTTTTACGATCCAACAATGGATGGGGCTGCTGTGGGAGCTGCTGCTGCCCACTAGATGTGGCCTCTGCCACCACCCCTTGAGGCCGGAGCTATGAGAAGACCCTGCTCCCTGCTCAGCCAGCTGAAAAAAACCCTCTCACTGACCTTTGGTGCCTGTGGGTTGAGGGATCTGCAACCTGCTGCTACTGCCCCTGGAGATTCCATCTCCAAGGCCTGCTTGGTCTTTCTCCTGGTGCCATGTGGCATGGCCAAGGTTGGGCTAGGCTTGGCTCAATGTCCAGTGAGACAGACCTTTCCCATTGGTCTTTCAGGGCACCTTGGGCTAGAAATCTCCACTTTGTTGTTCTGTGGCTTCTGCTGCTCTAGAATTTGTAGAGAATCTTTCTTTACAGGTATTTTATGGGCTGTGGGGGAAGAGCTAGTGTATGTGCATCTTTCTATTCTGCCATCTTGCCTCCACCCCCCAGCATTATTGTTAATTGAAAAACTAAAATGGCCATATGAGATGGAGTCTATGGATGTATATGAGGATGCTATGCAGAGACAGGGAAGCCATTAGAGTCATGCCCCACCCACAACTCCACATACATGTTTCTCTTCTTTTATACTAATGCTCTCTTCAATGAGTCTCTGCCTTCCTATGTTGATTTTGTAGGCTCTGATGCCCCATGGTCAACCTAGCTTAATATGCATATGAAATTATGTAAAACATTTCTACATGAGCCATATTCTTTAAAAAAAAGCAAAAAAAGAGAAAAAAAATACTGCATTCTGAATCCATTAGTAAAGGTATTTAATATCTTTCATCATGTATCCTTTGGAATAGTGGTGAATTATTATTTGATCAGAGTTACAAAGTCTTTTACAATTAATTATTGTTACAATGCTGCTATTACTGTGGACATTATTCTTTTGGTTCTGTCCACTTTGCATCGGTTCCTATATATCTTCCCAGGTTTTCTTGAAACCATTCCTTTCATTTCTTACAGCATAATAGTATTCCATCATACTGATATACCAAAACTTGTTTAACCATTCTCCAAATCATGGATATTGCCTCAGTTTCCAATTTTTTGCTGCCACAGAAAGAGCTGCTATAAATATTTTTGTACTAGTGGTTCCTTTTTCCTTTGATCCCTTTAGGGTATAAATCTAGTGATGGTATTGCTGGGTGAAAGGATACGCACAGTTTTATGGCATTTTGAGCATAAATTGTTCTCTAGAATGATTCAATTAATTTATAGCTCCACCAAAATCTGTTGGTGTACCTATTTTCCTACAACCCCTCCAGTATTTCTCACTTTCTTTTTCTGTCATTTTAACCAATCTGATGGGTTTGAAATGGTACCTCAGAGGTGTTTTAATATGCATTGGTGATTTATAGCATTTTTCATATAACTATTGATAGCTTTGATTTCTACCTCTGAAAACTGCCTGTTCATATTCTCTGACATTTATTAAGTGGGGAATGACTCTTATTTTTGTAAATTATATATATATGTATATATTATATGTATAATTAATGTAAATTATATATAATTAATATATATAATTAATGTATATAATGTAATAATTAATGTAAATTATATATATACACATATATAGATGCACACATATATAAATATATTATGTGTGTACATACATCTATACATACATACATACATACACACACGTATGAAATGAGTCCTTATCAGAGAAACTTGTTATAAAATATCTTCCCCCTGTTTCCTGCTTTCTTTCTAATTTTGGCTGCATTGGTTTTGTTTGTGCAAAACTTTTTTAATATAATGTAATTAAAATTGTCCATTTTGCCTCCTGTGGACCTCTCTATCTCTTGTTTGATCATGAAGTCTTCCCCTATCCATAGATAGGTCTGATATGAAATATTTTTCCCCATTCTCCCCTAATTTGCTTATTATATCAACCTTCATGTCTAAATCACATATTCATTTTGAGCTTATTTTGATATGCTGTGTGAGATGTTGGTCTATATATTTCAGTTTTGCTGGCAATTTTTATCAGATAGTGAGTTCTTGCCCCATTTTCTGGGATATTTGGATTTATCAAACACTAGGTTATTGTGTTTATTTGTTTCTATACAATGTGTACCTAATTTGTCCCATTGATCAACCACTCTCTTTCTTATCCAGTACCAAACTGTTTTGTTGATTGCTCTTTTGTAGTATAGTGTCAGATCTGGTTCTGCTGGATCCACTTGCTTTTCCTTTTTTTCCCCATTGATTCACTTGACATTCTTGTCCTTTTGTTCATACAGATTAATTTTTTTTTAATTTTTTCCATCTCTATAAAGTAATTTTTGGTAGTTTTATTGATATGGCAATGAGTAAGTAAATTAATTTAGGTGGCATTGTCATTTTCATCATATTGACTCAACCTACCCATAAGTAATTTTTCTCCAATTGTTTAGATCTATCTTTATTTGCATGAAAATTTTTATATAATTTTTTTCATATAGTTCCTGTCTTACCAGGTAGACTTTCAAGTATTTTATACCATCTGCAATTATTTTAAATGGAATTTCTTTTTATGTCTTTTCCTACCAGATTTTGTTGGAATCTACAGAATGGCTGTTGATTTTTGTGGATTTATTTTTTATCCTGCAACTTTGCAAAAATTATTAAAATTTTTGGCTAGCTTTTTTAGTGGGCTCTCTAGGGTTCTCTAGGTATATTATCATATCATCCACAAAAGGGGATAATATTGTTTTCTTTTTGTCTATGCTTATTCCTTGAATTTCTCTTTCATATTGCTTATCTTGTTGCTATAACTAGTGTTTCTAATATAATATTAAATTATAATGCTAATAGTGAACATCCTTGCTTCACTCCTCATCTTATGGAGAAGGCATTTAGTTTATCCATATTACAAGCAATGCTTGCTCTTGGTTTGAGAAATACTACTTATCTTTTTTTAAAGAAAGGTTCCATTTATTCTTATGCTTTCTAGTGTGTGTTTTTTAAAGTAGCAATGTGTTGTATTTTGTCAAAACCTTTTTTGCATCTCTTCATATGATTTTTGTTGATATTATTATTGATATGATCAATTCTGTTTATACTTTTCCTAATATTGAACCAGATGTTCATTCCTGATATAAATTTCACCTGGTTGTAGCATATGATCTTTGTGATATATTATTGTACTTGTCTTGCTAGCATTTTATTTTAAAATTTTGCATCAATACTCTTTAAGGCAAATAGTCTTTAATTTTTCCTGTTTTTGCTCTCGGTGTAGGGACATATAATATGACATAAAATATGACCTATTTGTGTCATAAGAGATTTTGGTAGGACTCCTTTATTTATTTTTCCTAAAGTTTATATAGTATTGGAATTAATTGTTTTTTAAATGTTTGATAGAATTTGTATATAAATCCATCTGGTCTTCTTCCCCTCCCCCATTCCCATCTTAGGAAGCATATTTATGGCTTGTTCACTTTCTTTTCTCTTAGATAGGGTTATTCTGTTTCCTCTTTTGTTAATCTGGACAATCTATGTATTTTTAAAATATTCATTCATTTAATTTAAGTGGTCAGTATTATTGACATATATTTGGGAGAAATTGCTCCAAATAATTATTTTTTAAAAATTTTCTTTGGTTTTGCATTCATCCTTTTCATTTTTTATACTGGTTATTTTTTTTCATTTCAGTCACATTAGCTAATAGTTTGTCTGTTTTGTTTCTACTCCCCCCCAAATTAAAAAAAAGTAGCTCCTAATTTTATTTCTTAGCTCAATAAGTGTTTTTGCTTTCAGTTTTATTAATCTCTCTTTTGATTTTCAGGCTTTCTATTTCAATATAATTGAGAAGTTTTAAATTTGTTTTTTCTCCTATTTTTTAATTGAATGCCCAATTCATTGATCTGTTCTTTCTCTTATTGATCTAAGTATTTAGAGATATACAATGTTCCCATAAGTATTACTTTACAACTACAAGTGTTTCCTGATCATTGGCTTCTTATTGATGAGATTAGTTGAAACCTTCTGGAGATGATGAGATTAACATTTGCTCCTCTGCCTTGGGCAAATGGACTGGAAAATGGAATCAAAACTCTAAGCTAGGGCCCTTTACCTGCACATACCTGATTGCTTCATCTCCCTGCCCACATTGCATGTTTCCTCTATAGCTTCTCCTAGCTAGGAGGCATCTCCCTTAACAGGAGACTACCTCCCTTAAGGGGCTGCAACCTCTCTTAAGGAGGAGAGTGCTTGGTGTGTTACCCAGAATAAATGCTTTTACTTGATTTGGAGACAGCTTAAGTGAATTCTTTCTAGACAACACCACAACACACACAGACCTTGCACCTCAACAGTTTGGTGCCTCTGCACCTCATCAATTATAATTATCTTCAATGAAATTATTATTTTTATGATTTGTTCACTGACCCACTCATTCTTTAGAATTAGATAATTTTGTTTCAAATTATTTTTTAATCTGTGCTTCAAAGGCCCTTTATTGAATGTAATTTTTATTGCATTATGATTTGGAAAAGGTGTTACTATTTCTGCTTTTCTGCATTTGATTGTGAGGTTTTTATGCCCTAATACATGACCAATTGTTGTGAAGTGTTTTGCACAGCTGGGAAAAAAATGTATATTCCTTCCTATTCTCATTCAATATTTTTCAGAGGTCTATTACATCTAACTTTTCTGAAATTTTCTTTAACTTCATATTTTCTTTTTTGTTTATTTTATGCTTAGATTTATCTAGATCTGAGAGAGATAAATTGAGGTTCCCCACAAGTATAGTTTTATTGTCTATTTCTTTATTTCACTCATTTTACTTTAAGAATTTGGATGCTATGCCATTTGGTGTATCTGCATTCATTACTGATGCTAATTCATCATCTATGCTACCTTCACTCTCTTTCTAAGACAAACTAATTCAACTTTCCTATATTACTTGGGTAATATTGACTAAAGGACATCACTCTTGCCACTGATCTCTAGAGTAGAAATTTTAATTTTGGTACTGTAGTGTTCCCCAGAGTCTCCAGTTGTCCCCAAAAGGTGGTATAACCTTTAAAAAATAATTTCCTTTAATGTTAAATAAAACTATAAATCATCTGTAATGTGCTTTTTTTTCAGGCAAATTTCAGGGAAGAACCAGAAAACAACAATCTCCAAAAAGACAAATGCTTGAGAATTTCTTTCTAAAGCTATTATACCATAATTCTGTCTCATGGTAGGGTATGAGGCAATCACAGGCCATTGGGATTTTAATTAACTTGGTTAGATGTCTGAATTGCTTTGGTAAATTTGATTTATTTTTCCAAATGCATTTTTATGATTTTTTATTGACTTCTACAAAGTATCCCTTTGATAATGTGATTACTATAGTATTAAAACTGTAAATTAACATTACTTGAATTTTTATTTTTATTATATTGACATGGCTCAGCTAGGTGCATTGAATATTCCTCGAGCTCTTTAATTTGTTCTCTTATTTATTAAATGGAGCCACTTGACTCAGTCTTTAAAGCCACAACACTTTGGCTTTCTTTGAGTGGTCCATAATAGCCCCAACCCAAGCCACTGTGGTTCATCATGAGTGTACATTACAATTGTTTTCTGTTCTAGCTAGAAATTATTGAGTGTCTTCCAGTCCCAAATTGATATCTTTGTGATGGTAAATTGGGTCATCTTTTGTCTCAACTCTTAGCTAGACCTTAGTCATGTAATAGGCATGGCCTCAGAGAAACTGAGACTTAGTAGAGACCTTAACTTAAAAAGGCCAAGGTAACCCATTGAATCCTGGCCCTTCACCAGTCATCTTGACTTTTGTCTTGCAACTGAATTTCTATGATTCTGCAGGAGAGAGTGAGGCTGACCACTTTGCACAACTCTGACTCACTTAAATTCAATTCATTCTCAATCTTAAAATATTGCCCCTAGGATGTCATTGGTCCTCTTCGAGAATGGAGGACGAAAAACAACAAGGAATATTTTTAATTGAATCTATACAAGAATTTTGTACACTTTGGTAAATTGATCTCTAAATATTTTGTGCATCTTGTAATTATTTGGAATTGTATTTCCTTTTCTATTTTTGCCTCTTCG
Source organism: Notamacropus eugenii (assembly GCF_028372415.1). Classification (NCBI taxonomy): domain Eukaryota; kingdom Metazoa; phylum Chordata; class Mammalia; order Diprotodontia; family Macropodidae; genus Notamacropus; species Notamacropus eugenii. Next base: position 44,195,826 of record NC_092872.1, on the reverse strand, counting down.
ATTTTTTAAAAAAATAATTATATGGAAACGCAGTTGATTTTTGAGATTTTATTTTCCAATTTTGCTGAAGGTTCAGTTAGTATCTTTGCTGATTCCCTAGATTTTCTTTTCTTTTTTTATGATTTCTCTAGATTTTCTAAACTAGCCATCACGTCATTAGCAAATAGGAATAGTTTTATCTCCTTTTTATCTTCATGTGTTTAATTTCTTTCTCATTTTATTGCTATTGCTAGCATTTCCAGAAGTATATCAAATAATAATGGAGAGAGGGGGCATTCTTGCTTTTATCCTGTCTGTATTAACTGGGAAAATCTCCAATGTATCCCCATTTTAAATAACTCTAATAATTGTGTTTTAAAAGTTTGACAAACACCTCCATTGAATCCACCAGGACTAGGAATTATTTTTCTTTAGTTGTTTCTTTACTGCTAATTCTATTTCTTTTTCTGAGATTAGATGATTCAAAATCTCTATTTAGTCTTCTGTTAGCATGTGTATTTTATATTTTTAGGTATTCCTCTATTTCTTTTCTGTTCTCAATTTTGGTAAAATATACTTGCTTGATGTAGATTCTGATAATTCTTTTACTTTCTTCAGGTTTGTCAAGATCCATCTTGTTTGCATTCTAATTAGCTGATTTGGTCTTCTGTCCCCATTGTTTTCATCGTTTGCAAAAAACCTCAATTTTATTATCATTTTCAAAGAACCATCTTTTAATTTTAATATCATTTCAATAGTGAGTTTTATTTACTTTCAGATTATCTATTTCCCCTCTAATTTTTAATATGTCCTCTTTTTGTGCTTATTTGGAGTTGTTTATTTGTTGGCTTTCCAGTTTTTAAAAATGAATAGTCAGTTTACTTATCTTTTCTATTTTGTTAATTTATTATATTTGTAAAGGTATAATTTCTCACCAAGGATTCATTCAGCTGTATCAAGAAAAAAATGTTTGGTGTATTGTTCTTTATTATCATTTTCTTTCAGATAATTATTAATTGTTTCTATGAAGTATTTTTATCTCTAATTCATTCATTATTTAAAATTTTTTTGCTAAGATTCATTTTGGTCTGTCTTTCGTTTATACTTCATGAATTGGTTATAATTTTATTTAATTTTTTTTTGCAAAGTATTTGTTATTTCTGCCTTTTTTATACTTATTTTCAATATTCTGGTACTCTAATGCATGGTCAATTTTTGTAAAAGTTCCATATGTTAATGAGAAATTTGGATATTCTTTATCTGTCCCATTTGAGAGATGTTACAAAGCTCAAGATTCTTCAGAAATTTGATCAGTTCTATATTTTCTCTTTTTTTTCATTAAACTTGTCCAAAACTGGGAGAAGTACACTGTCCTGCCACTACTGTATTAATGTCTTTGCCTTTGTGTAATTCAAATAAGTTTTCCTTTATGAATTTATATGCTAAGACATTTGAAGGATATAGGTTCATTGTTTATCTCTTTTTTATGTTGTGAATTTTTGTTTTGGTTTTATCTGAGAGAAGGATTGCAACTCTTGGTTTTTGTATCGACCTGCTGCAGAGTGAATTTTGTACCAGTCCATTTTTATTCCATTTATATCATTTTTTAGGTATATTTCTTGCAAGAAACAGATTGCGTTGTTGTGTTTTCTTATCCAATCTGTTGATCTTTTTTTCATTTTGTTGCATTATTTAACCAATTCACATTTAAAGTTATGAGAGGTAGGTTTATATTGTCCTCCCTTTATCTCAAATATTGTTCTATTTTTCTGATTTGGAATTTTTCTCTTCTTTCCTTCCTTTTCCTATAAAAATAGTACTTTGTCTTTTCTTTTAAAATTTTTCCTTAGTCTGCTTTTAGGCAACTCTGTTCCCACTGATTCTCTTTCCTTACCCTTGACTCTTCACCCATTTGTTTTGCTTAACTTATCAATTCTTTCTTTCCTTCCTTTTACCAAGTTGCCTAAATTTTCTTCTTTTTCTCTCTCAGTTAAGTAGTCAAGTAAAATACCCCTTTCTTCCCTCAACTGGATGCCAGTCTTCCTCCATCTTAATGCTTGGCAGATTCTACCCTCCCTGCCCCCCCTGCCCCACCTCCCCCACCTTCATACACACACTCACAAGTTGAAATCCAGCCCCAGTTCCTTCTATTCTTTAGTTTTGATTTTTAGTTTAGGATTGCCCTTTTATGTTGCCTTTCATTGGGTTATTACCTCAATACTGTTCTTAGTGTCTCATGCGATAGTGACAATTAAAATTATTTCATCTCCTGTGCATAATTTCTACACTGAAGAGTCTTGATAGGTCATGGGGATCATAGAAACTGTCTAGTCTTCCATCTTGTTGACCATTTGTACACTTATTTATAAAAGTGTGTTATGGTCTCCTCACCAGTTTACTATATTCTTCTATAAAGGGAAAGGATAAGTGGCTGTTTCAGTGAATCTAGGAGATAATGTGGAGGGGACATGATGTACTGGAAAGAACAATGGATTTGGGATCAGACCAATGCTAAAATCAAAACGTCATCTGAGTTTTAGTTCACACTCTGCTGTATTTAACTGTACTTGGGCTAGTCAATTCTAAGTCTCATTTTTCCACATGTGTACAATGCAGATTATAATATCTTTGGAGTCCTTTCCTAATCTAACATACAATGATTTGGGCATTCCTTGATCCAGTGTTGTGAAACCTCTAGGTTCCTTCAAAATATAGCTTAGGACCCACTTTTCACACAAAGTTCTATTTCATTGACTGTTAGGGCTCTCTTCTTCTTGAAATTACTTTCTTACTTTGTATTTATTTGTAAAAGCATGTATTGTAGTCTCCTCTACAATTGATTATGTTCTCCTTGAGGGCAAGGATTACTTTTTTTTGTATCCTCTAGTGTTTAGCACAGTATCTTCCATGTTGGGAGTAAAGTATTAATAACTTTCTGTGAACTAATCGCAGTAACAACAATAGTTACCATTTATATATGCTTTAAGGCTTGAAAAGCCTTTACAAATATTATCTCATTTGATGCTGAATTGAGTATTCAAAGATGCTGAGATTCTAGGATTTCAGACACATAAAGAGTAAGGAGGAATACTTGGTTATTGGTAGAATGAGACTGAGTTCAATACACGGAGTCCAGAGGGACAAAGAAAAAAAATCAGATCACCTCAGGCAGACAGCTGGAGCTCGTCCAGGAAGTAAATGTTTCTTGATTGCAGATTAAATGATTTCTCTGGAGAGATTGTTTAATAATGAAGCCTTGGAAAGTACACAGGACAAGCCATTCAGTCCTTTTTCTTACCCAATTTCCTGTGACAAGTCACAAAATCAGAGAATTTCTGAAATAGAAAGGAGGGACGTTCAAAGTCATCTAGCCCAAACACTCTCTGAAGCAAGAATCCCCTAAAGGTTAGTCTCAGAGTCAAGGGGATAAATTCAGCCTAGCGAATAGAAAAAGAAACTTCTTATAGGAACCAAAAAGGTGGGGGACAATCAGAGTATACCTTAGAAAGTACGTCATGCAACACCCATCCTCCATTTTACTTAGAAGAAAACTGAAGTGCAGAGAGGAAAGTGACATCTTAGATGATACAGTTTAAATCCCAATGCCAACATTTGAACCTGACCTTTAATCAGTGACATTGAATCCTGTGGTCTTCCATTTATGCCAGAGATTGTTATGACGCTTCATTGTCAAGAAAGGTGTTCCAGTAGAGTTTGAATGAACACTAGGAGATGTTGCGTAAAAGGCTCATGATCTGTGTAAGGTCTACATGGCATAGTTATTGGGACCTCTTCCAGTTCTGAGGATTAAAGATGCTTCCCTATAACTTCAGTGACCTAATGGTTTCCGAGGGAGTATTTTATTGTGGAAGAAAAATGCATTTCAGTTATGGGGGACAACCGGAGCAAATGTACAGAGGTAGGAAAGTACAGAATAAGTATGGAGATTAGTTAACAGTCTCCTTATGGCAGAAAAAATAGTACGCGATGGAAAATATTATGAAATTAATCTGAAGAGGTAAGTTAAAGCCAAATTTTGGAGGGTCTTAAATACCAGGCTAAGGAATTTATATTTTTTTTATGAGTAAGAAAGAGTCACTCAAATAGATGATATGGTCCAATCTGTGCATTATTTTGACAGCTGTTTGGGAAATTGTTTGAAGAGAAGAGAGAGTAAGCAGGAAGGCCAGTTGGGAGACTATTAAAATAGTCCAGGAATGAGATGGTGAGGACCTGAATTAGGATGATAGCCCTGAGTGGAAAAGGAACAGTTATTCAGAAGTAGTGCCTTCAAAGATATAGTCTGGAACTTATACTTACCCTGTGTCAATTATTTTCTATTTATCCTGTACATAACGTGCTTTGTATATATTTGTTTGCATGCCTTCTTCCCCCATTAAACTGTAAGCTCCTTGAGGGCAGTGCTTTTTGTACCCTCAGCACTTAGCATAGCACCTGACACATAGTAAAAATCAACATGTCTTCACAACCAGTTGAATATGAAAGGAGGCAGGGAGATATTGGGATGAATCAAAATTGACTCTGAAATTTCAGATTTGATCATCATGAGCAGCACATTTGGGGAGAAGTACAAAACTGTGCTCCAAGTACTAGAATTCTTTCTCTTTATGTCTTCTTTACAGTGTCTTCCATGTAGACTGTTCCTATATATTTGGATTGATCCCATAGACATCTGCTGCTTGTACTCTTTCAGAGCAGATACAACCTACACCAGAATAGAGAGGCTGGTTATCCATAGGCACTGAGATAGAGGCAAGGGTCATGGAAGCAGGGACTAAACAGGGGCTTATAAAAGATAGGATATGTTTGAGAGGTTCTCAGGGAACAATAGGCAGCATAGAGGAGTGGAAAGAGGGTTCCTGATTAAACATGAAGAAACCTAGACTTGAGTCCTAGCTTGGGACTAGTTAGTTGCATGACCTTGGGCAAGTAACCTCCCCAGTCTGCTCAGTCTGGAGCTCCATGTTCTTTTGAGACCCATGAAAATGAATGGACTATACAATCTCTAAATCTCCTTCCAGGTTTAAATCCTTGATTCTGTTACCCATGTCTTGCAAACCATGAATCCAATGTATTGCACAGGTATCTCATCCATAGGATTAAGTGGTAGAGGACTTGAAACTCGAAATTTAAAACTGCCTGGAAGTTGAACTACGTGGCCCATAAAGGTCTCATACAGGCTTTTATGTTTCTGCTTTCCATTGTTTCCTGAAGAAAATCATTACACAGTTTAATATATACTTGCAATAAAAGAATGTCTTTCTAAGAACCCTAAAGGCATCTGTTTAATTCCTTCTGAATTCTCCTAATTAGAGCCTTTTGTTGCATCCTAACAATTGATTGCTGATAATGATGTTTATACCCATCTACATCCGTGTAGATGGTTTCCAAAGAGGCATGACATCCTTTACTCAGATTGCCCACGTTTGTATAAGGACAGGGCACTTGCCAGAATTAATCTTTTCCCCATCAATCTCCCTTCCAGGTTGAGGATATGCCTCCAACTTAGCAACTCTTTACACAGAATTTCAGCTGCGTATCCAACTATACACAGGATGTCTTTAATAGGATGCCCCTCCATGTCCATAATAATCAAAGTTAAATTTCCACCTAAACTTTCTACTTTGGATTTCACTCTTTATTTTTATGATAGTCCCAACCATCATGCTCCCAGTGTTCAAAACCTTAAAATTATATTAGATTCTTCCCTTTCCTTTGTCCCTCAATCCAACAATTTACCAAATCTTATTGATTCCATCTTCAGATATATCACTTCCATCACCTACTATTTATTCCCTCTGTCACCACTCTACCAGTGATTGTCACAACAGCTTTCCTAGAATTCTTTGTGTGTGCTTCCTCCCCCATCCACCTAATCTTTTCTTCATGTCTCTGGCAAAATAAACCTCACAGATATCAGATCTAGTCAGGTCTCTCCTCTACTCAAAAATTCTGTTGTCTGCCTATTGCCAAACAAGTTCAAATTAATTTGCCAATATCAAAGTCTTCCATAATCTTGTTCCATTCTCACTTTAAAGTCATATTTCATATCACTACCTTCCATGCACTCTATACTTCAAACAGTCTGAGTTTCTATGTCTAGAACTCCCTTTCTACCCCAATTGCATTCTTTTTTAAACTTGGAATCCCTTCTCAAATGCCACCACCTTCTCAAAGCCTTCCTTAGTTTTTTCTACCACTCTCTCATACTGACTTGCCTGATAACGTATATAATAACACTTTGTTTTATACCTTTTTAATACATTCATCATGTGGTGTTATGTGTAGTATAGCTATCTGTATTGGTCTTGTTTCCCTATGCTGGGCAAAAACCAGTCACTGGGCAATTAACCAATGAGACAGCAAATGTAAAGGGCTTTACAAACCTTCAAGTGCTGTGTAAGCATTCATCATTATTTCTTTTATACAGGACTATAGGCTCTTTGGATGGAGGGAAGAAGTTTTATCTTATTATCATATATTTATTTTGTGTAGATTTTGTTCGTGTGCATGTGATTTCATGTTACAGAATGTAACAGGATGGAAGGACTATCTCATTTCTGTCTTTGTATCTCCAGTGCCTAGCATGGTGTCTGACACATAGTGGGCACTTAAAAAGTGCTTGTTGATTTATTGCTGTCTAAATGTTGCATCTTCCCCAGAACATGAGAGAATGCTTTGTACATAATAGGTCCTTAATGAATATTTCTTATTGAAGAAAGTCTGATGTGATAATCTGTCTGTGTTAGATCATTCCACAGCACAGACAGATGAAACTGGAAGGAGAATAATAAAGTGATGCAAAAAAAGAATAGGTTGTCTTGCTTTTTTTTTTTGTTTTGAAGCATTAACATGGCCAACAGTAGGAAAAGTATATATGACTCTAATGCCTTAGGACTGTATATGCTATGTAGTATGAGGAAAAGGATATGTCATTAAAGATGATGAAATTCTGAAGAACTACTAGAGGTGAAACACTTTTTTAAGGCACTGAGAAATTGATTTTCATAATTTTCAAGGACAGTGTGATACCAAAAGAATGGAAGGGTCATGGATATTTGAAAAGAAAATATGCAAAAGATATCAACAACTATTGACAATCATACCTATTTTTTTCATCTCTATAAGTGGTCTGTGCATTAACAAGAGGAATCCTTGATGAAAATATCAGAAGTAAATGAGAAGAATCTTATGCTAAAAAATTTCCTGAGCCTACTACCTTTACATGTATACAATTAAGTGCAAATTGTGCTTCATCTATCATTTCTTCATAAAAAAATTATTTTGTAGAGCAAAACTCAATCTGTTGGTAACTCTCATAAATTTACTAAGGTCATTCAAAGTTCTTTATGGGAGAAATCTCAGAGATGATTTTTTTTAATGAACTTCTAGTTATCTACATGAAAGTGTCAAATGGAACAATATATATTCAACAAATGTGTTCACCATTTCCATGTCCTATATAGTGTCTATAATGAAGATCATGAGTTCCAGATGCTTCTGTATTCAGATGCCATCATCCTAATTGAATCAGATCCCAAAATATTACAGTCTCTTTCTTCAAAGAGAGCTATATATAAGTATAGGAATTAATATTAGTAACACACATACACCAAGTGGATTACAGGCAAGAGGAGACAAACATTTATTAAGTATTTACCATATGTGAAGCACATGCTAAGTGCTGGGGATAAAATACAACCATAATGAAAGGTAATCCCTCTCCTCAAGGATTTTACATTTTAAGGGCGGGGGGGAAACAAATAAACAAAAAAAGGAAGTAAAAAAAAGCTGAGATTGGGGAGAGAGAAGGTACCTAGGTAAAGACATGGAGGACATGACTGCAAAGTCAATAGAGTCAGAAGCACAGCCAGAAGGACAATGAAGGCAGTCAGGGACATTCCCCCAAATAGAGTCCCAGAAAGAAAATTATCAGTGGGAGAAGAGGGGATGATATAGTGTAGGGATATTCCAGGATGAGAAGCCCCCAGAAACTGAAGGAAGGTTTTATATTATTCGAACTACAACATGTAGTTTGGTTGGCTACCTGTTGAGCTGGTCTATCAATACATATATCTTTACACAACTACCCACAGATAGACAACATTGAATATGATGAGGAGAATGGCTGGAATACTTCTGGGAAACAGTGCAGTGCTTTTAATGACTCTACAGGGTTCCCTGACACAAAAACCCACATTTCAAACTCTAATACTGCCTCAGTTACACTATATAGCTATCAATCATGGGATGCTACAGTCTAAAGAATCAGAATTGTGGGAAATCTGAAGAAATAGAGCCAAGTTTGGTGGGTGCAAGTATCCATTTGCACTCTAGAACTGATGTAAAAGATATCATTAAAGATATCTTTGTGAAGAATGCAAAAAAAACCCATAAAACTTATATGAACTAATGCAAATTAAGTAAGTAGAATTAGAAAAAGCAATATATGCAGTAATTCAAACAATATAAATGGAAAGAACAAAGATAAACAAAAAACCTGAATGCTGGGTAATCTTAATGACTGAGGTTGATCCTTAAGAAGAGATGAAAAAAGTTTAATTCTACTTTCTTTGTAGAGATTGGTCACTATGAGTGAAGAAATATCATACATTCTGTCAGACTCAGGTTAGTTTCGCTGAGCCACTTTTTTTTTCTCTCTTCTTTGTTATTAAGGATGGCTCTCTGGGGAGGGGATGGAAGAGACATTTATGAATGGGATGGAAAAGAAAAGATGTGAAGAAATTGTTGAAAGTTGTTTATGATTTGAAAGAGGAAATGGGCTGGTCATGTAACAAGAGAGAAGGATGACAAATGGACAGCACAAGTATTACAATGGTATACATAAAGTATTTTTTAAAAAGACCTAGAAAAAAGCCTCCTGATCAATGAGTATATTCTCTATGAATATTTAAAGAAGAACATGGATAATGATCACATGGGTGAAAAGGCATGAATGGGTTTTGACCCTTATAATAGGAAGAAGTACCCAACACAATGAGGGCAGGTAGGTGATGCAGTGGATAGAGCTCTGAGCCTAGAGTCAGGAAAATCTGAGTTCAAATCCAGCCGCAGACATTTTTTAGCTGTGTGACCCTGGGAAAATCACTCACAGTTTCCTCATCTGTAAAAATGAGCTGGAGAAGAAAATGCCAAACCCCTCTAGTATCTCTGCCAAGAAAACCTCAAATGGGGTCATGAATAGTCAGACATGATTGAAGTGACTCAACAACTACCCTGACAATGAAGAGAGCACAGATTTATGAAAACATCAAAATGTTGTAATAAGTTGTTCTAACTAAGTTCTCTCTCCAGGTATGGAAAGGACTTCATCAGATTCCTAGTTTAGGCACGTGGGGCAGCTAGGTGGTGCAGTGGATAGAGTACCAGTGCAGGATTCAGGAGGACCTGAGTTCAAATCGCACCTCAGACACTTGACACTCACTAACTGTGTGACTTTGGGCAAGTCACTTATCCCCAGTTGCCTCATCCTGGGTCATCTCCAGTCGTCCTGATGAATATCTCGTCACTGGATTCAGATGGTTCTGGAGGAGAAGTGAAGCTGGTGACCTGCACAGCTCTCCCTCACTCAAAGCAAAGTCAAGTGCAAGTCATGTCATCATTTCTCTGATGGCATGGTCTTCAACAATGAAGGACGAGCACACACACACACAGTTTAGGCAGGTCCTCCCTTTCTCTGCAGCCCAGTACAGGATGGTGTCTAGGTATAGGCTCCAGGTTGCTGCTATCTCTAGGCTGTTACTTTTTAGTAACAGGATACACTGTCATCCACTCCCATCTAACCTTGGGCAAGTCACTCAACTGTGGCATCTCTCACTTGCATTACTCAATTAATTACTAATTACCTTAACAAAGAATAAATCAGAGAATCACAGGATCTCATAGTTGCCAAGACCCACAGAGGTCAACTAGGTTAACTAATATTGAAATAAGTATCCTTCTGCAATATGTCTACAAGTCATCACTCAGAGTTACCCTAAAGAACTCTAGTGAAGGTGAACTAATTGTCTCTTGCTTTTGTGTTTGTTCAGTCATTTTTTTTCAATCTTGTCTGAACTTATTTGGGATTTTCTTGGCAAAGACACTGAAGTGGTTTACCATTCCCTTCTCCAGCTCATTTTACAGGTGAGGAACAAAGGCAAGCAGAGTTACATGACTTGCCCAGAGTCAACCAGCTAATAAGTGACTGAGGCTAGATTTGAACTCAGGAAGATGAGTCTTTCTGATTCCAAGTCCAGTGCTCTAGCCACTACACTACCTATCTGCCCCTATATCCTCCCCTCACTCCAGTCCCCTGGCAAACCATTCCACTTTTAGATGACTCATTTTAGGAAGCTATTTTTAAAAATCAAACCTACTTTTTTCCTTTTTCTAAGTTTCCACCTATTTTCCTTATTTCTGCCTTCTTTCACATGACAACACATCAGTATGTAAAAGACATCAGTCACATCCCTCCCCCCCACAAGGAGGCTTCTCCAGGCTAAACATCCAGATTTCCTTCAAGTTTTCCTCATATGAAATCATATCAAGTCCTTTCACCACCCTAATTATCCTCCTCTGCACACTGTCTAGTTTGTCATCATGTTTTCTAAAATGTGGTGGTCAGAACTGAATGCAGATCTTCTGATAAAGTCTGGTCAAAACAGAAAAGAGACTTCAACATGGAATATATATGAGAATCTAAATCATTCATGTAAAATTATTCTTTGAAGGAAATGATTATGCCTATGTAGAAAATACAATGAGATTTGATGGCAGCATGGCATCATATCTAGAGAGATGACCTTGGAGTCAAGACACTCTGGTTTCCAACACATACTATCTGGGTATTCCTGGGGGAAGCCTCTTAACTCCCTGGTGTCTCAGGGACCTCCAAGATTACAAGTTCCAGAGTAATAGCTAAGCTATATTGATAGAGTTTTCTCAAAGAGGAACTCCCTATATCGATGGGATCATAAGTCTGGTCCCAAAGAAAAAGAAATATTAAAATGAAGAATATAAATACTTACTTTTTAATGAACGAAACATAAACCACAACGGAGAACTGCAAATGTTTGGGCAGATGACAGAAATAGCATCATGTCATGCGTTCTAATGTGCTGGAGGCATGATGCAAAATGAAATGCAATTGATTTTTTTTATCATTAGTTAAGTTTGTATATTTCAAGCTTCTTATTGCAGATTCCTAAGGAAGGAGTTTTCTGTAAGGTCAGTATTAATTCTTTACTCTCTGTCAACGCTCTTCTGCACCATTCTGTGCCCAGAAACAAATCAGCTCAGAAGGATTCAATGTTTGGCCTCACCCAATTCAGTACAGCTCAGTTGGTTATCTCATTTCTATTACCACAAGCTCTTTCAATAATTCAGCGAAACCAGCATTCATTTTTGCAAATACATTTTATTGACATCTTTTATGTCTAAATCTAGACTTCTCTCTGTATCCCTCCTACTCCTCTTTGCAGGAAGTGATTCTTCATAATAAAGAATTTCAAAGGAAAGAAGAGAAAGAAAAAATCAGAAAAACTGAGTAATACATCTCAAAACTTAACATTTCAATATAGACACTAAACTCTACAAAGCAATGAGGGATCTTTTCATATATTTTCTTTGAGGTCAGGCTTGTTCTTTATAATTTTGCAGCATACAGTTTGGATTATTTTGAGTTGTTCTTTCCCCTTACATCATTGTGCTCACTATCTATATTATTTTCTTGGCTCTGCTTACTTCATTTTGCATCAGTTCATCTCAATCTTCCCATGCTTGCCTGTATTCATCATGTCTAACAATTAAGTGATATCTTATTACATTCATGTACCATTATTGCAATAGCATTTAAGTGTTCAATATAGGAAAGACCTTTAGAGTTACTGGGATGATCTAATTTATACATAAACTTTGCCTTAAAAGATTCTGTCAGGACTACAAATCTTCAAGGAAAAGTTGGTTGATGACTTGTAGAGGGATTCTTGCTCAGACACAAGGTGACCTAGATGATCATTGATTATAAGATCAATTATAAGATTTCTTCAAAGTCTACTAAGAGGTGTGTGTGTGTGTGTGTGTGTGTGTGTGTGTGTACACAGTGTATACATACATACATATATACCACAATTCAACACCCAAATTCAAATGTGGATAAGATTATAAGCAGAGAGTGGCAAGAAAATTTTTAGTCAGGAGAGAATATTTATAGCTAAAGATATTATAGAATACTTAATGGGGGACATAGCACCTGAGCTTGACTTTTAAGGAAAGGAAGGATTTGGGGATGCTTCAGTGAAAACCAAGGGAAATCATTCAAGTTGGGCAGGAAGATTTATGCAAATGCACAGATAGGGGTAGGAGAGGCTAGAATGAGATGAGGGTTTGTTGAGTAGTCCAGTTTAGAAGGATCATAAAAATTCTGCATGAGAAGTACTATGATATGAAGCTTTTAAGGGAGGCTGAAGTCAGGTTATGTAGGATCTTGAATGTAAGAAATTTACATTTTATCCTATAGGTAATAAGGAACCACAGATAGTTACTGAGCTAGGTAGTAATATGATCTGTGTATTAGGAAGATATATTCAGCACCTCTACAAAGGATTAACTGCAGAAGAAAGAGATGAGTAGATGGAAAGACCCACAAGAGGTTTATTCTAATGGGCCAGTTAAGTAGAAATGAAGACTTGAGTCAGTATGGCAGGAAAAGAGGTTGCAAGCAGAGAGAGCAGGGAGGGGTTTATGCTTTGCACATATTGCTAAGGTACAATCAACAGAACATGGCAAATGATTTTATATAGAACCCGAGGGTTGATGGTAGATAGATAGGTAGACAGACATAGACAGTCAGACATAGATAGATAGATAGATAGATAGATAGAGCATTTTAAACTGGTACTATATGGTGCCAGGCATTATTTTAAATGTTGTGAGTAAAAATGTAAGCAAAAAGAAAGACATTTCTTGTCTTGAAGGAATTTAAATTCTTTTGGGAGAGAGAAGACAATACATAAAAGAAAGGTGAAAAGCAAGAAGGTGGGGCTGGAAGTGGGGACCTACTCGGGAGAAGTAATCTGGGGAGTCATGGACTCAGTTGGGCTTGAAGTGGGGGGGTGGAGGAGTGTAAAAGATGAATCCAAGATTTTAAGCTTAGGGGACTGGAAAGATGGGGGTGCTCTTTATAGAAATAGGGAAGTTAGCAGGAGGGACAAGTTGGGAAGAAAGATGCTTTCAGTTTGGACATTCAAGTGGAGATGTCAAGCAAGCACTTGGTATTATGTGATTAGAAATATGGACATCAAAGAAATGATTGTAGAGGAAAAGAGAAGAGTGGCAAAGACAGAACTTTCAGTGACATTCTTAGGAGGAGAAGGAGAAAGCAGGAAAAGAAAGTAAAAAGGAATGAAGAGATAAGAGATGAAAAGGAGATGGCAATGTCATGGAACCTTAGTAAGGACAGAGTGTCTAGAAGGAGGTAGTCTCAGGATGGAAAAGCTACTGAACTTAGAGTCATGATACCTGGATTAGAATCCCTAGTTTGCACCTACTGTGTGACCATAAACACTTCACAAATCTCCCTGAGTCTCTTTTTCCAACACTGGAAAATGGCAGTGGTGGTATCATTACTCTGTATCTCAAGAAGAGTTGAAAGTTCTTTGCAAGCTTTAAAGGGTTATAGAAATGTGAGCTGTTAGTAAAGATGAAGTCTTCAGAGGTATCTAATATTATATAAAGGTCAAAGAGGATGAGAAAACATCTTTGGATTTAATAATTGGTGACCTTGGAAAAAGCAGTTTTAGTAAAGTATATGACTGATGGTGGAAACCAGATTGCTTGGTGTCAGGGAGTGACTGTGAAGCAAGGTGAGGGAGGAAAAGCATAGCTTTAAAGGGGAGAAGAGATACGGGCGTGCCAGGATCAAGAGAAAGGTAGTGTTTGTTTATGTTTGTTGGATGGATTATACCTGTGTGTATTTGTACGTAGAGGAAAAGGAGGCTGCTGGTGGGGGTGAACTGAAATAGGGAAAATGAAGACGAAAAATAGGGGGAAGACTTCATGGAAAGTCAATATGGCATAATGAAAATTGGGCCAGGAGCCAGGAGACACCTGGGTTCAAATACTGTCTCTGAGACTCCCGAGTTCTAAATCTATGAGTCTGAATCATTCTCAGGCCATGAGAACATCACTGACATGCATTCTACTAGAGAGAGACAAGCCTGAAGGATCTGAGTAGCTGATGTAGCTCACACAGTTTAGAATATGATACCGTTATTCTTTGTTTTGTGGAAATGCGCAGTACCTAGCTTTGGGAATCAGCTTCAGGACTGTTTCTATGTTCTCTGAGTCACTGCTGAGCTCTGGGGATCCTTTTCTAGTCCTTGGGGCAACAGGAGTCAGCCAAGACCTCAGTCAAAATCTCACAAACACTACAGAAATCCATCTAGGAGAAGAAATGACCCCAAGCTCAGCCGCTTAGAGCATTAGCAATCAATCAGTCCGTCAACAAGTATATATTAAGTGTCCGATATGGGTCAGACTCTGTCCTAGTCTCTAGGGATACAGCTGCCATGAATGAAATAAAATTTATTCATAAGGCATTCCCATTCAAACAGGAGAGAGACGGCGCTGTTGAAGAGGTCATTGCTGAAACAGCTGTGACATCACACTCATCCTGGCCAATATAACCATGCCAGGCTCTGCAGAGCTCACCTGAATTAACTAATGCTGCAGTCTCCTTCTCATTCTACCTCTGTGTGTATATTCACAAAGAGTCATGTGTATGTATGCATAAACACATATATGCACATCTTACACATTTTATACATAAATACACACGTACATGTATGTATACACATACACTATATATAGGATTTATAGTCATTTAACTATTTTTATTTCTTAGTATGGGCACTAGGTGGTGCAGTAGATGAGAGTACCAGACTTGGAGTTAGGAAAGCTCATCTTCAGGAGTTCAAATCTGGCCTCATACACTTACTAGCTGTATGATCCTGGGCAAGTAACTTAATTCTGTTACCTCAGTTTCCTCATCTGTAAAATGAGCTGAAGAAGCAAATGATTAAATCCCTCCAGTATCTTTGCCAAAAAAACCCAAAACAACCAAAAAATGGAATCATAAAGAGTTGGACATGACTGGAGAATGACCCCCCCAAAATTATTAGTATTTATTATATTTATAGGCATTATATATGTAGTGTATATGTGCATATACATATATAAAATTATATATACATAAGTATGCATATATGTAGTTTTATATATAATCATACATAGTTTTATATTTGTAAGAATAAATGTATTTATATCTGTATATATTTAAATACTAGGCATCTTGAAAGGGAGATTCCTCTAACTGAAGGGATCAGAAAAAACTTCTCATAGAAGTTTAGCAGCCTCTGGAAGGGAGGCTTTCTGTAGGTCAGAGGTGAGAAAGACCTACATCCTAGGTATGGGGAATGTTTAGCGACAAGTACCAGAAGTAGGAGATGGAATGTAATATGTGAAGAACAGAGAGATGGCCAAGTTAGCCAGTTGGGCTGGGAGAGAGACAGGGACAGAGAGACACAGAGAGAAACAGAGAAAGAGAGACAAAGAGTGAGAAACAGAGCAGGGCAGGGAGAGAGAGAGATGTACAATGAGGCTGAAAATATAGTCTGGGGGGGGGCAAGGTTGTGATGGACTTTATTAGCTGAAAAGACGAGTTAATATTTTATTCTAGAGGCAATGGAAAGCTATGGCAGTTGACCGAGGAGAAGAATGACATGGTCAGATCAGCACTTCATTACACATGGCAAGTACTTTGTAAACTATATGTTGATCCACATTAGTTGTAGTATTATACCTAAGAACAACTCAGACAGCTGTTTCATCAGGAAGATGAAGCACAAAAGAGAGCACATAAGCCCTGACAAATCAGGATGGAGGTCTGGAAGGGTAAAGGTGAGGCCCTAACTTATTCCATAGTATTCTGCAGACTAGTTCAGGGCATTCATTGAATTTGTTTGCCAGGATTACTGGTGTGAGATGACTTAGATCACACCAAAGGCTTATAAAACTGTAACTAGACTTGTACAGATGATCTCTCTCTCTCTCTCTCTCTCTCTCTCTCTCTCTCTCTCTCTCTCTCTCTCTCTCTCTCTCTCTCTCTCTCTCTCTTTCTCTCTCTCTGTCTCTGTCTCTCTCTGTCTCTGTCTCTCTCTCTCTCTCTCTCTCTCTCTCTCTCTCTCTCTCTCTCTCTCTCTCTCTCTCTCTCTCTCATCCATGGGGGATTCTACTGCCTGATCATTGTCAGGGAGGTAGTATCTCCAGAAACCGTTTGTCTTTACGCTGAACTTGGCTGTGCCCTGCTTTCACTTGTCAGACTGACAAGAGTATTAAATTTGGGGTTTGAATATTTGGGTTTGAATCTCTTCTTTGCCACTTCCTATCTTTATGACTTTGGGAAATTTTCTTCTTTTCTCTGAACATTAGCCTCCTCATCTGTAAAATTAAGAGATGGACTAAATGATCCCTAAGGTCCCTTTCAGCTTTAAAAACCCCTTGAGCCTATGAATCAGAGATAGTTCGTGAAAAGTAAGTAGAACATCGATGGTAGATAGCAAGAATGAAACAGAATGAGAGGGCAGAATTTTTGAGTTTTTACTATGTTGTATATAGCTCACTCTTTAAAATCTTAGAGTTATAGGAACCTTGAGGATGGCTTACTCAAAGACTCACAGCCTTCATAGCAGGATGGATATAGAGCTGAGAAGGACGTTAAAGATCATTGAGTCCAATCTCCTCATTTTACAGATGAGGAAACTGATGCCACAGAGGTTCAGTTCACTTGCCTGAGGTCTCCCAGGCTGTAAGTTGCCGCATCAGGTCAACAAAGAAGGCTTATGCTTCTGAGAAATTCAGAGCTATGTGCCCATTCCAAGCATGGGACATCTTTTGGGTATGCTTGATCCCTCATCTTCTCTCAGTGAAATAGTGGGACTGGCAGCTTGAGAGAGTTCAAAGGAAGGTGTAGTAAAGGGGAAAGTTGAATAGATTTGGTGTTAGAGACTATGGATTCAAAAACTCCCCTCTGCCACCTACTCTGTGAGTGATGACCTTTTGGAGCATCAGTTTCTTCATCCATAAAAGGAGAAGGTTGGGGGGACAAGAAGCCTCTGAGGTTCCTTCCAGTTCTAAATCTAGGGTCCAGTAGACATCATAGCCATTATCCATTACCACCCAGATCTCAGAGATATATGAGCTCCTGAGCCTCAGGTGTTCCAAATGTATTAGAGTACCTGGGTTTCTGGATACTCAGGAGGGAGGAGACAAGTACTTGTTCTCTTTGCTGGGTATCTTTAGGATATGCTTCATGTTAATACTATCTATCCTGGGGAATCCCAAATGCCAGGTTTTTTGATTTGCTTGTTTGTTTTTATGTCTCATTTACCCAAATTAAATTCCTTGCTATTTCTTCTAAATAAGTATAATGCCAGGCCCTCATGTGTAAAATGGCCAATTGTGGGATGCCATCATGCTCAGCCACCACAGGACCCTGAAGGATGGCAGTCCTGATCAATTACTTTTTGGTGGGCAGACTCCAAGCTCTTGCTTCCCTTTTGTTTATGATTTAGTCATGGGGACCTAGAGACAAAAAAACTAACAAACAAACAAACAAAAAAACCAAACTTCCCATTGATACATTTCTCCATATTCTCATCCTTATGCATTACAGACCTTTTGTTAACAACCTCCCTTTTGTCCCTGATCCTTTGCCTCCCTTTTTGTCTGATTTCTTGTGATAACCTTCTCAGGCTCTCTGTTTTTCTTCCCTCAGGTCCCCTGATACACTGGACTGCAGGAAGTAAAGCCCTGTTCCTTGTTCCTCACTCACACCTCCAGATTCATCTCCTCAGCTTTGCAGAGGATCAACAGGTCATAGATTTAGAGTTGTAAGGGACACTTGAGTCCACTTAGTCTAACCCTAATCCTTTTACAAATGAGGGACTGAGGCCAAGAGAGGTTATGTGACTTGCCCAGGATGACCTAGTCAGTAATTGTCTGAATCAAGATTTAAACCCATGTTTTCCTGCCTTTATGTTTAGCACTGCTATCTACTATGTCATCCATATTTCCCTGCAGGCTGCCCCCCGCCCTCCACCCATGTCTGGTCTGCACTCCCTTTTCATCTCCAGCTCTTAGAATCCCTATTTTCCTTCAAACCTCAGCCCAAATGCTACCTCCCACATGAAGCCTTTCTTAATCTCTCAAATTGATTCCTCCCCTCAAATTACCTTCTATCAGATCTATAGCTATATACTTAATATACGTGTACATATTGTCTCCCCAATGGAATTAAGTGATTTGGAGTTAGAGATAATTTCATTTTTGTTTTTGTATCCACAACACCCACCACAGTACTGGACATAGAAGAGGCACTTAATCAATGCTTTTTGATTGGTAGATTCATTTTCCATTATTATTTAATAACTAATCATGCTTTGAAGTTCATTGCACGTATCTATATCATTTTGTCCAGATCCTTGCTAAAACGTCTTACATGAGTCTCCAAGGCACTGTTATTGTCCCTCATTTCTCAAGAAGTTCAGCATGGGACTCACAGTTTTCACCTCAGCTCTAGCCCCTACCATTAGAGGGTACTTTAAAACACATGATGACACCCCTGAAACAGTCTTGTCTCCCAGTTCACCAATCTCTTCAACTCTCCAAATCTACATGTTCCTTTGAACTCAGCCATCAACAGGGATGCCCACATCTTAGATTTCCCCATTACATATAACCTTCTCCTTGCTTTTAAACTTTGAAATCTCGTGTGTGTGTGTGTGTGTCTGTCTCTCTTTCTCTTTCCTGCCCCCTCAAACATTCCCTCTCCCCACCTCTCAACTTCAATTTCACATTAGCTACTGACTTCTCTTCCCTAGTTCTTAAAAAAGAACAAAAAAAATTAATAAGAAAGCCTTTCTTTGACAATGTTATTTCCTCTACCATTTTCATTCTATTTTACTTTTCTATAGCTTTTGGTGTTATTGGATTTCCTGTTTTCCTTGTTCCTAGTTTCCCCTGGTTTTTTTCCTTCCTATCTGATAACTCCTCAGTCTCCTTTGCTGGATAACCTTCCATCTCCCAGCCAGAAAGCATAAGTATCCCCTAGGGCTGTTTACCAAGCCTGGAATACTCTCACTCCTCATCTACTTACCTTAAAGACTCAGATCACTTTCCTCCTCCCAAGTGTTTTCATCAACTCTTTCTCCTCAAATTAGCTGAAATCTCCTTAACTATGTATACATTATATTCCCCCAGTATAACAAAGTTCTTTGAAAACAAAACTTCTCTTATCTTTTGATTTTCTATCCCTAGTAACTTGCACACAGTAGACACTGAATAACTATTGGTTGAATTTATTTGAATTGGAAGGATCATTGTTCTAAAGTTCTATTCCCACACCTGCCACTCATTAGCTAATCACTTCTCTCATTCGTCTCTCTACCTCAGGGTCTCAGTTTCCTCATCTCTAAAGTGGGTATAATAATATATGCTTGTCTGCCCCACAAGATTGTGGTGAGGGTACATATGATAAAAGAAGGTGAAAATTCCTGTTAATCATAAAATGCTATAGAAGTATTCAAGATTATTATCACTCTTCCTACTGTTCCAGTGTTAATAGCATAAAATAATCCTTACGGTCCATCCTGTAGATATAGAGACTACCCTAGTCATACTTCTCCCCATCACTGTTACCTCTGTCCCAATTCTTGAGTAAGACCAAAAATTGAAACACATCATTTTCTAGGACCTCGAGGTTTAAAAATAACTGTCTTCACAACTACTCTGGGAGACAGTATTATTTTAATCTGTCCCATTTTAAAGATGTGGAAACTAAACGCCAGAGAGGTAGAATTCTTTGTTCAATGTCATTGAGCTAGTATTAGAAGTAGTAATTGAATCCAGGTCTCCTGATCCCAAATCCTGGCATCTTTCCCCTGTAATATAGCACACAGCCAAATCTAGTCTCCCTGGGAGAAGCTCACCTATATGCAAATAATTTTCCTTGGTCTCTGTGTCCTGAATATTGATCATGAAAATCACTTGCAAAAATTTGTAAGAAAGCTGGTATTCTGGGGGATAAAAAATCCTTCTCTTTAAAATATTTTCAATTTGAATCAAATTTAATGATGCATTTAAAAAGGCCATTTTGCTTTTCACATACCATTCCCATGTGCCATCCTTGCAGTGGCAGGAAGGGATCATGTGAAAGACTGTTCTTTTCATCATGCTGGGGTGTTGACTGCTGTAAGCTCATCCCAAACTATTTACTGTATCAAAGGAGCATTCATAATCAAGCTGGGCTGGCCCTAGCTTCCCACCATCTCCAACTGTCTAGCAGGTTGGCCTCATTCCTCAGAGGGTAGGATGTGACCTCCTTCAGAAACTTTTCTTCTTTTTCCTTCTGGATGACTACATTATTTACTCGTGGGTGTTGTTTCTGCATCTGCGTATGTATATTTGCGTGCTCATATGTATGTATGCATATATATATACATATATAAATAGATTTATTTGCAATTACTATTTTTCTATTTCCAAGGAAATTTAATAACTCTGAGTTGTCTTTGACTTACTCCTCTCTCTCAGCTCCTATAGCTAATCATTTATCAACTTTCACCAATTCTACCCCATGATGCTTCTTATAATCTTTCAACTTCCATTGGCATGTTGGTGCCTTGGGCCCTTGCTATTTTTTCATCTGGACTGCTGTAAAAGCCTCTAAAGTGGGCTCCTTGCCTTTAATCCTTCCCCTTTCTAATCTATCATGCTGCCAGGATAGTCTCCCCCATGTGTCACTCCCTGCTCAGATTGGGAGAGGAGAAGGAGAGTAAAGAAAAGGGAATATGTATGTGTACATCACCTCCTATGTGCCAGGGACTGTGCTAAGCACTTTACAAATATCATCTCGTTTGATCCTTACAACAACCCTAAGAGGTTATTATCCCCATTTTACAGCTGAGGAAACTGAGGCAAAGAGACATTGAGTGATTTGATCAGGGTCACGCAGCTAATAAGTGTCTGAGGCCTGATTTAAATTCAGGTTCTTCTGACTTCAGACCCAGAACTCTAACCGTTGTGCTATCTAGCTGCCTCGTGGTTTCTGATAGGATACTGATAGGATAAAATGGAACTGATAGGATAAAAAATAAAATGACATTTTAAGTGACTCCAAAATCTGACTCCAGCTTTTCTTTCTAGGCTTATTTCGTATTTCACACATACTCTTCCATCCGGGCAAAATAGATAGTTCCTCGACTTCACCCTGCCATCTCCACCTTCATGCAGGTCACCCCCCACCCCAATGCAGGAAGGTACTTCTTCCTCATTTCTCCCCATTGAAATATTATATCTCTGTCAAGGCTCAATCAATCAGTACACATTTATTAAGTTCCTTCTTTGTGCCAAATACTGTGCTAAGTGCTGGGGATACAAAAAGAGGCCAAAAAAACCCCAATTATGCCATCAAAAGGCCTACAGCCTAATGGGGGAGATAACAGGTAAACGCATATACACAAAGCAATCTATATACAGGATAAATAGGAAATGATTAAAAGAAGGAAAACTGTTCGGGTCAGGTGCCACCTCTCCCATGAAGCGTTCCTTGACCCCTTAATCCCCAAATCTTATAACATTTTGTCATCTTGACATCTATCACGCTAGACAGGGAAGAGACTGCCATTTATTAAGTATCTAGGTTCCAGGTAGTGTTAGGTGGTGCGGTGGTTAGAGTGCAGAGCTTGGAGTTAGGAAGGCTCATCTTCTTGAGTTCATATCTGACCTCAGACACTTACTAGCTGTGTGACCCTGGATGAGTCACTTAATCCTGTCTGCGTCAGTTTCCTCATCTGTAAAATGAGCTGCAGAAGGAAATGACAAACCACTCCAAAACCCCCAAGTGAGGTCACGAAGAGTCCAACAATGACTGAAAAAACTGAACAAAAAAGTGCCAGGCACTGTGCGCTTTAGAAATATATCATTTAATCCTTCAACAGCCCTTGGAGGTCTCTGTTAGAGACAAAGTGATTTGCCCAGGGCCATGTAGCTATTAAATGTTTGGAGACAAATTTGAACTCAGGTTTTCCTGACTATTGATCCAGTGTTCTAGTCACTATATCACTTGGTTGCTTCTATATTTTCTATGCATGTCATATGCCCTACTAACATATTACAAGCACCTTAAAAGTAGACTTTGTCGTTATGTTTTCACCTTTGTTATTTGCATTAGATTTTGAGTTCCTTGAGGGCAAGAGCTATCTTTTGCCTTTCCCTTGTAAACCTAGTGCTTAGCACAGTCCCAGGAAAATAATTGGCACTTCATACATGTTTAATGACTGAATGACAGAAAGATTGAAACACCCAACACGTTGTCTTGCATAATAATGCTTATTTTTCTTTCTTGCATTAAGCAATAATAGGGGTTAAGCATGAGATATGGTATGAAAGGAGGTACACCAATTCCAGGGATATCCTGTTCCTTATACCAGCATGAAATGAAAATCAGCAATACTGCTTTTAAGCACAAGTATGCCAGAAACAGTTTTTATTATTTTAATATTATTCTAAAATCCAAGCAATTGTAGCTTAGAGAAAAATCTAAACTGACATATTCCCTGCCCCCACTCCTATGCCCTTGGATGTCTCTCTGCCCCAAGAAAATTTGAGATAACATTTATAGGGATCTTGAATAAAGGAAATGGCTTAATATGTGAAAATACAATTTGGGTTTAACTTTCTACTTCATCAAATAGAATAGTGTCTACTCAGTTCCTTCCTTGAACACTCCACTAATGGAATGAATAGGTTTTCTCCCCATGATCAATATCTCAGTTCTCTCTGAATAGAGGAGGGAGGGTCAGAGCCCAATTTCTTCCTCTTATTCAGTTTCTCCAGAAATAATAAAAAATAAATACGTCTCTGGTTTTAAAAGAGTTTTAATACGCTCCTAAGTTATGTATTACTAACATCCGTTTGTTCATTCACCCATTCAGGCATTTCTGAATTGTCTCCTTCTGTGCCAGACACTGTACTAGCCATACAAGGGGGAAAGCAAACAAACAAAAATACTGAACAGTTTCTGCTCTCAAAGTGTTAAATTTCTTTTGGGGGACAGGACAGGGAGGGACATTTCTGTTTAGAAGACTATGAACCTAGCACAAGACCTGATCATATGTTGTCTGTACTATTGATACTAATATTGTAATATTCCTATTTGGTCTCTACCCTCAGTCATTCCCATTCTTTAATCTGTGGCACTTAGTTAATATTCATAAAGCACTCTTCTGAACATGTCACTCCTTTGCTCGAGGACCTTCAGTGGCTTCCATTTGCTTCTAGGATAAACTAAAAATCCTTCTGCTTCCCAACAGAGACGCAGATTTGACCATGATTCCAGAACTAATACACACACCAAAGAATGATCCATTTTCCAGGAAACATTGAAGCCTATGTTAAAAAGAAATTAAAATTTTCCTTTTTGTTCCCAATTTCTCTTATCTTCCTAGATCTGAGACTGCTTATTTGGATTAGTCAGGCAGTCAGTTAGTATCTATTAAGCCCCTACTATGCAGGCACCGTGCTAAGCTCTAAGGAAGGGCAAAAGGCAGTTTCTGCCCTTGAGGAACTCACAATCTAATGAAGAAGACAAAATACAAATGACTACCATCAAGCTCTATAATATATTAGGAGGCAAGGCATTCCCCAGCCCCACTGCTTGGAACCATAGTCAAGTATAGCTCTTCTGCTGGGAAATTCATTGCACCTTATTATGTGAGAAATAAGTGAATTCTTCAATGTCGAAACTCCCAGGGTAGGAACTCCATGAATCAATGTAGATCACAATCTAGCTGTATCTGGGAGATAAGATCTAAAGATTTACCTGGATATGGAGAACCCAGCATCACCTAATATCATATCTGAATACAACTCTTCCTAATTCTAAGACCAGCACTCCGTTACTTATCACACTGCCTCTTCTCATCACCAGAACAAACCAACCAAACCCTAAGATGTATTACTTTGGAACCTCATCTCGGTAACTGACTATTGATACCAACAGACAGATACTCCAGAGTACAGAGGAAGAAATCATCCAATGCAAAGAAGGGGCCCTCTCCTAAAAGTCATATTTAATTGTTCAATCATTAGATCACATAACATTGGAGTTGGGAGTCACTTTAGAACTCAGAGCATAGAATGTCATAGCAGAAAGGTGCCTTAGAAGATAGAAAAGCAACTGAAACTGACATCAGAACACAGAACATACATCTTTTTTCTTTAATTTGGAGGGACCTTCAAACATGGAGAATGGAATATTAGGACTGAGAACTTAAAGTGTTAGAACCTTGTTCTAACAAACAATCTACCAGGGAAGATACATCATGTATATAATTAAGAAAAAAAATATACAAGATTAAATATGTTAGAGTCCGTAGAGTGATCCAGACAATGTACTCTGTAAGGAAAATTTTAGAAGGGGAGAGTTTGCTTTCAGGTGGATGGAACAGGAGAGGCTTTAAATGGTCTCACAGTCATATGTCCACTTAGTGAAAGAACAGAGATCCAAATCCTGTTTTACAGACCCCCAAGGACAAATTAGATAATGGACACACAAAGTATGGATACATGAGGACACTGAAGCCCTTAGAGGGAAAGTAAAATCCTATGTTGTGCGATAAAATAGAGTCACTTAAATGCCCTCCTCAAAAAAAAAAAAAAATCCACCATATCCTAAAGGGCCAAATTTACTCACAGGGAGCATCTTATGCAACAGGACGATCTGACTCATTCATAGTGAACAGTTAATAATACATCATGTACAGAGTGGGTGGTTTCTGGCCACATTTCTAGTGCCCTCATCTGGAATCCCTGCCATCCTCAAATACTTTTCTCCCCAAATTACTCTGCCTCCCCCTGCCTCTCCTCAGGCACTGGAGGGGGAAGCTGCTGTGTGTGCAGACCACTGGGCTGATGAGGCACGCCTTGTCTCCACAGGCCTCCTGACTGTCACCCTGAGCTATTCAAGAGTTACTCTTGAATGTCAGAAAAGCTGATTCTCTGATGAGCATCCTGCTGTCCTCCAACCCTGAGAATATATGACTTTGAATAAGAAATCTCAGCAGGAACAGCAGGTCTTCTCAGTGAAGGACAATTTTCAGCTAAGTATATATTATTTAAGTCAACTGCAGTCAAGCAAATGCAGAGGGAGATATACATATATATATATATATACACACACACACGTACATATGCATATATACACATATGTATGCATATTATATATGTGTATGTATATATGTATGTGTATATGCATTTGTTACATATATATATATAAAATTATATAGATAGATAGATTATATGAAAACTAGCCACAGCAAGAGTTTCTCTAAATAGCTCACCAGCTGATGAACTTTCCACAGGCCATCTTGCATCTACAGGGGCGGGAGCAGGCATGGTGGAGAGGAAGATGGGGGTCCCAAAGGACTAAGCCAGTTTGATTTATCTCATTGATTTTCTTTAGGCATCAGTTTGATACTTGGCGTTATAAGGTTAATTTCAGATGATTAACTCCTCCATATTGGGATATTTGATTTAGTTTGCCTTTCAAACACTTTCTACCCATTGATTTTCAATAGTGTGCTTTTAGCAACACAGCCAAAAGCCATTTCAGTGAGGGCTGGCTGAGCAGAAAATAGTCACCAAATGTGGAGAATCTTCTGAACCACCTCAGTGGAATCCACTGGGTCTCCAGACATCTCCTCTTTTATATGCTATATTAGGGTATCTAATACAGACCCCAGATGTCAGCAATGGTGTGGTGAAAAGACCTTTGGACTTGGAGTATGGAGAACTGGGATTAAATCCCTGTTTTGTGCTAAATTGATATATGATAATGAGACTATTAAAAGCCTCTCTCGCTCTGTCGAGCTGAAAGTGAGATTTCCCCTTTTCAAACTTTCCTAGAGTACTTCATCTGGGCCTCTCCATACCCTCTATCATATTTTAATCCACTGTATTTTTTTCATTGGTTCATGTGATGCATTCAGTCTGGTAGATTGTAAACTCCTTGAGGGAAGAGATTATGTCATTTTTTAAAATCTTTGTTGTCCTAGAAGCAAGGAGTGAAATTTGAAATTAGGGGGTGTTTGATAAAAGTTTGTTTATAACTTAGTTGAATTTGTCCTTATTTCCTATTTTAGCAATCTGTGAGCATATTGAGATTTAGATGGAGATGTACACAGGAGATGAGATTCAGGGGTGTTACACACACCTTAGATAAGGAATCACAATCATTTAGTTTTTGAGCTAACTTTACACAAACTTCAGTGCTGGTGGACACTGCTAAGATCTTCCCTTCCACTTTCATTAACCACCTTTGTATGATTTATAGTGCCTCAAAAGTGGTTTGAGAAGGTCAGTCCATCTGAGTGGACCAGCTCAGTGGTGTTTCTCAAGTCGATCTGAATGAAACATACAAGCCCCTCTGAGACTATGTAATGGACTTCCTCAGGAGATAGTTGGCCTTCTCTCACTTATGGTTTTCAAAC
The DNA here is from genome assembly GCF_028372415.1 of Notamacropus eugenii. Taxonomy (NCBI): domain Eukaryota; kingdom Metazoa; phylum Chordata; class Mammalia; order Diprotodontia; family Macropodidae; genus Notamacropus; species Notamacropus eugenii. The sequence continues at coordinate 44,169,217 of NC_092872.1, read as the reverse complement.
AAAGGCTGTGTGCATAATTGGGAAGATTTTTCACAGTTATGAGTTAGATAAATGACACAAGTTGGTTATAATTCTAAAATTCTTTGATTTCACACCTGAGCTCAATCTCCCATGATTTTAGAAATGTCAGGAATGAGTATATTTGTGAAAGCTTTGGCCAGGTAAGCCAGAGAGGGTAAAATAAATATCTCAGAGACCAGACAGAGACTAGGGGTCAACCAATCAATTAACAAGCATTTTTAAGTAGCTACTGCCTGTCAAGCACTATGCTAGCTGGTGGGTATTGAATAAAAAATGAGGAAGTGAGGCAGTCAGAGAGTATACATTCTACTAGAGTAAATGTTCTTAACTTACAGTGTATGAACATTTAAAAAAATTTGATTATGATCTCATTTCTTTTGTAATCCAATATATTTGACTCTATGTGTTTAAAATTATTCTATGCTATTTAGAAAAAGAAATAGATTCCTCTGTCATGTAATGCCCTTTGTAATTCAGCTCCAAATTATTGTTCCACATTTATTACACATTAGTCCCACTCACACACTATGGTCTATCCAAGTTAACCTTCTTATTAATTCTTATGTACAACATTTCATCTTTCATTCCTGTGCCTTAGTTAAAGCTGTCTTTCAATGCCTGTGATGCTTTCTCTCCTCACTTCTTACTCTTGGAATCCCTAGCTCTCCTGAAAGGTCAGCTCAGGACCCACATCCCACAAAAGGTCTTTTATTATCTAAGAAAGAAAGCAATAGTAAAAATATGTAGCCTCAAAGGACTCTACAGTAGTGTCCAAAGGAACTAAATGTGTCTTTGGATATAACACCTAGACTTGTAGGGATGAAGCCCATCATGAGAACATGACTCTAGATGGGTATAATGTTAAAAACAAATGGCAGGGGGTGGTAATAACCAAAATGCTGGAGAAGCAGGAAGATGTATATTTCAGTTCTTCTAACACACTTCCTCCACAAAATCTAGATAATGTACCAGACCAAGTCTTAGTTGCTAAATACAAGAAAAATAATAGTAAGTCACTCTCCAGTCAAGGTTGACTATGGAGACAGAGAAGTCTATCAACATTGGTTGATGGGTTTTGACCAGAAACACACCATAGTAAGCATTCTAGTACCCAGGGACATAAAAAGGTTGAAACTGTGCTCTAAAGAAAAATGAGGTCCTAGATCTATACTAGGGAGCTATGATCTTGGGCAGGATGTAGAAACAGGTACCATCTAGCAGCACATCATAGCCAGGGCAGACTAAAGAGGAAACCTTAAGCTAAGGAGTGGTGCTCCAGGATAGAGAGTAATAGGGGGCCCTAGTCTGTGTACTGAGTGAAGTACAAATTCAAAAGCAAAGAGTAATTTTGTGTCTCTGGCCCTAAGAGCATACAATCTAGTGTGAAACCTATAGTAGAAAAACAAGGACAGAAATCCCGATCAAAGTGGAACTTGCAGTTCAGTCACTCTGAACTTACAGAATTTCTTAGCCAACTAACAGAAGCTGAGTCCAGAAACAGTCCATTGTAACATTCAGTCAGGGAAAAGCCTGCAGGAGTATGACTCAGACTCAGACCTGAACCAGGAACTTGATGACCTCAGATCAGGAAGGAAATGATCAGATTTTATCCTAGATAACATCACTTTGGAAGCACTAAAATCTTGTAGATCTATATCTCAAGATGTCCCTGGGATCCTAGAATACCATAATATTCAATATCTCAAGAAAACAGTGAATGGACTTGAGAGGAATAAGGCAAAACTAAAACCACCCCAGAAGTTCACAAAACTTGGCACCAGCTTAAAGTACAAAGTAAATAGGTGCACTGGAAAAAGGGAAACAACAAAAAATAATCCAATCATAAACAGCTATTGTGGTGACAGGAATGTTCAAGACACCAACTCAGAAGAAGACAGTAACTCCAAAATAGCTAAGGCAAAGCCTCAAAGAAAAATGCAACCTGAGCACAAATTAAACCAGAATTCCTGGAAAAGGTGAAGAAAGAATTTAAATTTAAAAAAAAAATTCAGGACCAGATGAGAGTGCTAAAGAGAAAAATGGGGGAAAAAATGAAAGCTATGGAAGAAATATTTGGAAAGAGAAGTAATAATTTGAAATATGAGGTACAGAACCTTACTTAAAAAAATATACCTCTATGAAAATTAGAATAAATCAAATAGAAGCTAATGATTCCATTAGTAAAGTCAAAAGACTGAAAAATAAATAGGAAAAAAATTTAAGGCATCTCATGCAAAAAATAATTGACCCAGAAAATAGATCAAGGAGGGAGAACTTAAATGATTATCTGAAATCCATGATTAATATATAATATATATATGTGTGTGTGTGTGTGTATCATATTTCAAGAAACCATGAAAGAAAACTGCCTAGATTTCTTAAAACCAGAGGGCAAAGGAGGAAGAAAAAATTCATGAGTCACTTCCTGAAAGAAACCCCAAAATGAAACTCCCACCAATACTGGTCAAAATCTAAAGCTCTATGTGAAAGAAAAATGCTGAAGGCATAAACAGAGAAAGAACTGATATATCGAGGAACCACAGTCAAGACCACGGAAGATTTCACTACACTAAAAGAATGGAGAGTTTGGAATACAATATTCTGGAAGACAAAAAAAAATCTCGGCTATCAACCAAGAGTAACTCACCCAGAAAAACTGAGTATAATAACATTGGGGAAATATGAGATTGTTAGTGAAATAGAAGATTCTCAATCCTGAATAAAAGACAATAGCTGAATAGAAAATTCAAAATACAAACAGCAGTTAAGAAAAGTGCAAACAGGTGAAGATGAATGATTAATCATAAAGGACCAAATGACAAAATATTTAATTTGTAGTACATAGAGATGATACACATGTCCTCTCAGAACCCTATTATCAGCAGGTGTCATGGTAGGGTCTCATTATCCATAGGGCCTGGGAATGTTCAGTTATATTTTGGGTAATCTTAAAAGAAGAATGAAAAGGAAGGGCTATAAAAGGGGCATAGCCTCAAAACTTTTAAGGAAAAGTTAAATGATTTACATGAAGAAATAGCAAAACTATAATAGTGAGGGAATTCTGTTTACCCTTTCAGACTTAGATAAATCTAGCAAATATAATAAACAAAAGAGAAATGAAGAGCCAGAAATAAAATTGTAGGAAATTTAGAAATGCTAGACCTCTGGAGATTATTTAATGGGAAAAGAAAGTGCATCAATTTCTCAGGTATATATGGTACCTTCACAAAAATTGACCATGTATTAAGGCATTCTTGGTAAAAACACTAGAAAGCAGAGGAACAAATGTTTTTGTTTTTTTTTTCCTTAACAGGGTAAGTAATCTCTATTTAAAATATGAATAAACACTTACCTAAAATGGTGATAGAATCTTTCTCATAAGTTGACAGGTTAAAGCAAGGATCTCTGTTATTAACAACATTATTCAATTTAGTGCTGTAAATACTAGCTATAGCTATAAGACAAAAAAAAATAGGAGAATAAGCATGGGCAAAGGGGAATCAAAATGATCACTTTTTAAAAATAACAATGGTTGAAAAATCCTAGAGCATCAAATAAGCTAATTTAAACAGTTAACTTCAGCAGAGACGTAAAATAAACTTACACAAATCACTATTTCTGCATAAAACTCATAATATCTAGCAGGAGGTGATAAACTCCATTTAAAATTATAAGAAAAAGTACAAAATAAATTAAAAGATATCTGTTGAGACATAAATGGCAATTATATTAATGTAACTACAAAATACTTTTTACATAAAGACAGATCTAGTCATTTGGAGAAATATTAATTTCTAATGAACATATCAAGGCCAATATAATAAAAATGACAATGCTACCCAGATTAATTTGTTAATTCAGTGCCATATTAATCAAACTAGTAAAAGATCACTTTATACTCACAGAAAAAAGAATAACACAGCTAATCAAGAGGAACCAAAGATAAAGAATATCAAGGAAATCAATGGGGAAAAAAATTGAAAGGAAGGGTGCCTAGCAGTACTAGATCTAAAAGGTATAATTATCTAAAAAAAAATAAAATTGGTCCTGATTAAGAAAAAGAGAGGTTGGTTAATGGAAGAGATTGAATACACAAAATATAAAAGCAAACAAGCACAACAACCTATTGTCTGATAAACCCAAAGATCCCAGTAACTGGGGCCAGACCTCACTATTCAACAAAACCTGGAGCCTCATGGCCTGGAACCTAAAAGCAGTCTAGTAGAAACCAAGTACAGAGTAGAGGTACCAGACAGAAGGAGATATTTGTGGAGTAGAGACAACCTGTCACAAGAATATTACTTATTCAAATGTCCTTTGACCATTTATAAATTGGGGAATGACTTGTATTCTTATAAATTTGACTCAATTCTCTATATATTTGAGAAGTGAGATCTTTTATTAGATATGTTGCTGTAAAAGCAATCCCTAGTTTTGATGACACTGGTTTAGTCTGTACAATTTAAAAAATATTTTATAATCAAAATTATTCATTTTACATTTTGCAATATTCTTTATGTCTTGTTTGGTCCTAAATTCTTCCCTTTTCCATCTATGTAATAGGTAAACTATTCCATGCTCTCATAATTTGTTTATGGTATCATCCTTTACATCTAAATCCTGTACCCATTTTGATCATTGACATGAGGTGTTGATCTAAATCTAGCTTCTACCATGCTGTTTTCCAGGTTTTCCAGAAGTTTTTGTTAAATAATAAGTTTTTGTACCAAAATCTTGCATCTTGAGATTTATCAAACATTAAATTACTATGGCAATTTACTTCAATGTATTGTGTACCTAATCTATTGCATTGATCTATCGCTCCATTTCTTAGCCAGTACCAGATTGTTTTGATGAATACTGCTTTAAAAAACAGTTTGAAATTTGGTACAACTAGGCCATTTAATTTCACATTTTTTCGTTGATTGCCTTAATGTTTTGACCTTTGGGTCTTCCAGATGAATTTTGTCATTGTTTTGTCTAGCCTTATAAAGTAATTATTTTTGGCAGTTTTATGGCTATGTCACTAAATAAGTAAATTAATCTAAAAAGAATTGTCAAATTTATCAAATTGATTCAGCCTACCCATGAACAATTAATATTTTCCAATTGTTTAAATCTGACTTTTTTTATGTGAGAAGTGCTCTGTAATTGTGTCCATATAATACCTGAGTTTTTCTTGGCAGGTCTACTCCCAAGTATTTTATATTGTCTACAATTATTTTAAATGGAATTTCTCTATCTCTTGCTGCTGGATTTTGTTGGTAATATATTGAAATGTTGATGATTTGTGTAGGCTTATTTTATATCCTTCAATATTGCTAAAGTTGTTAATTATTTCAACTAGCTGTTTTAGTTGATTCCCTAAAATAATCCATGTATGCCATCATATTATCTGCATAGAGTGATAGTTTTGTTCCTGCATCACCCATTTTTATTCTTTCAATTTCTTTCTCATGTCTTATTTCCATAGCCAAAGTTTTTATCACAATATTGAATAATAGTGGTGACAGTGGACACACTTACTCCACCATCATCTTTTTGGGAAGGCTTCCAGCTTATCCCCATTGTAGATAATGCTTGCTGATGGTTTTTGATAGATATTACTTGTCATATTAAGGAAAACTCCATTTATTCTTATGCTCCCCAGTGTTTTTAATAGGAAAGAGTGCTATATTTTGTCAAAGTTTTTCAACAACTATTGAAACAATAACATGATTTCTGTTGGTTTTGCTATTGGTATGCTCAACTATGCCGATAGTTTTTCTAATATTGAACTGGCTTTGCATTCCTGGTATAAGTCTCACATAACTATGACCATTTAGTGTAAGATCTTTGTCATATATCACCATAATCTGCTTGCTATCATGTTACTTAATTTTTTTTTTTGCATTGATGTTCATTAGGGAAATTGGTCTATAGTTTTCTTTCTCTATTTTCATTCTTTCTGGTTTAGATATCAGCATCATATTTGTGTTATAAAAAGAATTTAGTAGAACTCTTTCTTTGCCTATTTTTCCAAATAGTTTATATAGTATTAAGATTAATTGTTCTTTAAATGTTTGGTAGAATTCACTTATGAATCCACCTGTCCCTGGGGATATTTTCTTATGGAGTTAATTGATAGCTTGTCCAATTTATTTTTTTTCTGAGATGAGACTATTTAAGTATTCAATTTTTTTCTGCTGTTAATTTGGGCAATTTATATTTTTGTAAATATTCATCCATTTCATTTAGAATGTCAGACTTGTTGGCATATAATTGCTCTAATTTCCTCTTCATTGGAGATGGTAGTTTGATCTTTTTTAAAATTTTTAACCAAATTAACCAATGTTTTATCTATTTTGTCAGTTTTTTCATAAAACTAGATTCTACTTTTGTTTTCTAGTAAGTTTTCTTACTTTCAATTTTATTAATACCACCTTTCATTTTCAAAATTTCCAATACTATGTTTAATTGGGGATATTTTATTTGTTCATCTTCCAGTTTTTTTAGTTGCATGCCCAATTCATTGATCTACTATTTCTCTATTTTATTCATGTAAACATTTGGAGATAAAAATTTTCTGCTAAGTACTGCTTTGGATGCATCCCATAAATTTTGTCTCATCTCTTCCCATAAATATTGTCTCGTTGTTATACCCTTTAATGAAATTATTGATTCTATTATTTGTTTTTTGACCCACTCATTCTTAGGATTTTATTATTTAGTTTCAAATTAATTTTAAATTTATCTTTCCACTGTCTTTTATTTAATGCCATTTTTATTGCATTATGATCTCAAAAGGATGCAATTAGCATTTTTGCTTTTGTACATTTGGGTGTGAGGATTTCATGTATTAATACATAGTCAATTTTTTGTGTAGGTCTCATGTGCCCCTAAGAAAAAGGTATATCCTTTTCTATTCCCATCCAATTTTTTTCCAGAGGTCTATTGTATCAAAAGTTTCTAAAACTCTATTCATTCTCTTACCTTCTTTCTGGTTTATTTTTTGATTAGATTTCTCTAGTTCTGAAAGGGGCAAGTTGAGGTTCTCCACCATTATGGTTTTACTGTCTATTTCTCCTGCAACTAATTTAACATCTCTTAAAAATTGCAGCGTTATACCATTTGGTGCATATGTTAGTACTGATATTACTTCATTGTCTATGGTACCTTTAAGCAAATGTAATTTCCCTGCTTATCTCTTTTAATTAGATCTATTTTTGCTTTTACTTTGTCTGAGATCATGATTGCTACACCTGCTTTTTTTTTTTTTACTTCAGCTGAAGTAAAATAGATTCTGCTCCAGCCCCTTACTTTTACTTTGTGTGTTTCTGTGCTTCAAATGTGTTTCTTGTAAATAGTGTATGTAGGACTCTGTTTCTTAGCCCATTCTGCTATTTGATTCTGTTTTATGGATGACTTCATCCCATTCACATTTACAATTATGATAACTATGTATTTCTCTCCATCTTATTTTTCCTTTGTTTATTCTTCTCTCTCCCCTCCTCTTACTTTTCCACCTGTCCCTCATCATAAGTGTTTTATTTCTGACTACAGCCTCTTTCAATCCACTCTGCCATCAATCGGCTCCCACCCCCTTCTCTTAACCCTATCCCTTTTTACTTCCTTATAGGGTAAGACAAATTTCTATACCCAACTGGTATGTAAGTATTCTGTCATTGAGACAATTCTTATGAGAGTAAAATTCAAGCATTGCCTGCCAGTCCAGCCCCACCCCCACCTTCCCTTCCACTGTAATAGTTCTGTTGTGCCACTTTTATGTGAGGTAACTAACCCCATTCTATGTCTCCCTTCTTTCTTCTCCCAGTGAAATCTTCTTTCTCACCCCTCAGTTTTGGTTTGGTTTTATTTTTTTGGATATCATCTCATCATAGTCAATTCACACCCACACCCTCTGTCTATGCATGCTCCTAATTGCTCTAAAGTGATAAAGTTCTTGAGTTACAAATATCATCTTCCATGTAGGAATATAAACAATTTAGCCTTTTTGAATTTCTTATGTTTTCTCTTTTCTGTTTACCTTTTTATGGTTTTCTTGAGTCTTATATTCAAAGATCAAAAATTTTATTCAGCTTTGGTCTTTTTATCAGGAATGTTTGAAAGTCCTCTATTTCATTAAATATTCATTTTCCCCCTGAAGGATTTTTACTCAGTTTTGCTGGGTAGGCAATTCTTCATTGTAATCCTATCTCCTTTGCCTTCCAGGATGTCATATTCCAAGACCTTTTGTTCTTTAATGTAGAAACTGGTAAATCCTGTGTGACTCTGTGTATGACTCCATGATATTTGAATTGTTTCTTTCTGGCAGCTTGCAGTATTTTCTCCTTGGCCTGGGAGCTCTGGAATTTGTCTATGATAATCCTGGGAGTTTTCTTTTCAGGATCTCTTTAAGGTGGTGATCAGTAGATTCTTTTAATTTCTATTTTGCTCTCTGGTTCTAGGATATCAGGGCAGTTTTCCTTGATAATTTCTTGAAATATTATATCCAGGCTTTTTTAAATTATTATTATGGATTTCATGCACTCCACTAATTCTTAAATTATCTCTCCTGGATCTATTTTCTGGGTCAGTTGTTTTTCCAATGAGAAATTCTATGTTTCCTTCTATATTTTTCTTCTCTATTGTTTTTCTCTTTTGTATTCTACTTATTCCTGTTTTTCCTTTTGATTTTTTCATTCTCTGTTTTATCATTTCTTAATGTTTCATGGAGTCCACTTGCCCAATTCTAGCAATTCTATTTTTTTTTCTGAATCAACAGAGAAACACAATTTACAAACAAAAGGCATTTCACAGAAAGGTCAAACGCAGAAAGATCATGAAGAGAAGATTCATTTAATGCTCAAGAAGCCTCATAAGGTGCCTTTAAAATGCATAGAACTCTGAGATAACAAGAAAAGAAATATCCCCAAATAAATACGTGGTGCCTCAAAACACAATTTTTGTAAATGTGCTTTGTAACAAAGGTCTTTTTTACCAAGAAAATATGTTCTTTTTATATAGCATCTTTAAGGAAAGAAAGGGAGAAAAGAGCAGAGAACACCAATTACAAAAAGATAACAATTCTAATTTTTAAGGAATTATTTTCTTCAGTGAGTTTTTGTACTTCCTTTCCCATTAGGCTAATTCATTTTTTAAGGAATTGTTTTCTTTGTGATGTTTTGGTATATCCCTTTCCATCATTTTTTGCTTCCTTTATCAAACTGTTGACCTGTTTTTCATGATCCTCTTGCGTTGCCTTCATTTCTTTTCCCAGTTTTTCTTCTATTTCTCATTCATTTTTTTAAAAAAATATTTCTTGTTCTCTTCCAAGAGTTCTTTTCAGACCTGAGACAAATACAAATTTTTCTTTGTGGTTTCACATGTAGTTGTTTTGACATTTTTATCCTCTTCTAAGTTTGTGTCTTGATTCTTGCTATCACCATAATAACTTTCTATGGTCAGGTTCTTTTTTGTTTTTTTGCTCATTTTCCTCATTTTTATAACTATATTTTTATGTAAAATTTGGACTCCGCTAAGACAGTCTCAAACTTTTTGTGTTGGAGATTGGGGCCTTGCTGCTGGATTACACTGGACCTTGGGACTCAGCTGGAAGGAAGCTAAGAAGCTAGCCTGTACCCAGAACTTCTCATCTTGGGGTGGCTCATAGAAAGAAATGGAATAATGGGGGGGGGGGGGAAGGGGGAGCAGAGCAAGGTGCAGTGATCCTTTCCCACCCATCATTCAGGCCTGGGTCTAGGCTCAGCCTGAGATTTCCAGGTCTACATACTCCTGATCCTTCTCTGGAATGTCTAGTTGGGGAGATCACAGAGAGCTGGCTTGCACTGGTTGGGGCAGGGGGGTTATTGCTTTTACTGATAGTGGGATCTCTTTGTAGTCCTGCCCTAGCTGTAGGGTCTCACTGCTGGACTATTCTAGGGGTGAGGCCTCACTGCAGGCTAGTATTGGGGGTGGGACCTTGCCATGCTGCTTGTCTACAAGGACTGCTAGCTTGCCTCAGAGCTTTGGTCTTGCTTCTTGTTTACACTGGGGTGGCTCCTTACTGGTGGATTGGTCCAGGGCTCAGGGCCTCTCCAAGTGGACCTCTCCAAGGTGAGGCTTGCAACTGCTGCTAGCTAAAAATGCTCCTTTCCTACCCCATAGAGACTGACCTTTCCTGTTGAGCCTCCAAGCTATCCTGGACTAGTAAACTGCTTTACCATTCCCAAATTTGTTTTAAGACATTTTTGTAAGGTTGTTTGGAGATGAATTTGGAAGGCTAATGGGAGTTCATGCATCACTCTGTCATCTGGGCACTGGAAGTCCAGAGAGTTGTTTTGTTTCATTTTGTTGTTGTTGTTTTATGTTTATGTTATCATTAATGATTTGGAGCACTTCTCATTTCCCAGAAAGACCCTTCCATACCCCTTTATCTTATCTCTTCCAGCTTTGTCCAGAATCATGTCCCTTTAACAATTATCATCGAGGAAACAGGGAGTGGAGTCAAGATGGCAGAATAAAAAGACACACATACTCTAGCTCTTCCCCCATAGCCCATAAAATATCTATAAAGAATGAGTCTCAACAAATTCTAGAGCAGCAGAAGCCACAGAACGATGGAGTGGAGATTTCAAGCCCAAGATGACGTGGAAGGCTGATGGGAAAGGTCTGTCACCCCAAACACAAAGTGGAGCATAGCCCAGCCCAGCCTTGGGCGTGCACTACCTGGAGGAGCAGGACTAGAGGAGGCCCTGGGGGTGGAATCCCCAGCAGTAGTGGAGGTTCTTAGATCCCTCAACCCACAAGCACCAAAGGCAGCTTCAAAAGTCAGTGAAAAAGCCTTTTCACTTAAGTGATAAGGGAGCAGGGTCCTTCCCTAGCCCCAGCCCCAGCCCCAAGTGGTGGGGAGGCAGCAGCAGCAGCAGACAGTGGCAGCTGTGGTGGCTGCATCCATGGCAGGCAGCAGCCAGCAGGCAGCATCCATTTTTGGAAATTGAGCAGCTGATCTGAATCTCAGCCTTGAGCATGGTCCTGGGGTAAGGAGGAATGCTGGCATGGCAGAGCTGGAGGCCTCTGAAGGGTAAACTCCTCTCCCTTTATTGTGCTACCTTGGAGAAATTGAGAACTTACAGTTCCCCAGAGTTTACCCTACTCTTGACAAAGGACCCAAAAGTCAAGTAACTGATTGGGAAAATGCCCCAGCAAGAGAAAAAAAAATAAGACTATAGAAGGTTACTTTCTTGGTAAACAGGTATTTTCTCCCATCCTTTTGGATGAGGAAGAGCAAAGCTTACCATTAGGGGAAGACATAAAAGTCAAGGTTTCTGCATCCCAAATATCCAAAATAAATATACAGTGGTCTCAGGCCATGGAAGACCTCAAAAAGGATTTTGAAAATCAAATAAGAGAGATGGAGGAAAAACTGGGAAGAGAAATGAGAGGAATGCAAGAAAATCATGAAAAGTGAGTCAACAGCTTGCTAAAGGAGATCCAAAAACATGCTGAAGAAAATAACACCTTTAAAAATAGGCTAACTCAATTGGCAAAAGAGGTCCAAAAAGTCAATGAGGAGAAGAATGCTTTAAAAAGAAGAATTAGTCAAATGGAAAAGGAGGTTCAAAAGCTCACTGAAGAAAATAGTTCTTTGAAAATTATAATGGAACAGATGAAACTAGTGACTTTATGAGAAACCAAGAAATTACAAAACAAAACTAAAAAAAATGAAAAAATGAAATGTGAAACATCCCATTGGAAAAACAACTAACTTGGTAAATAGATCCAGGAGAGACAATTTAAAAATTATGGGCCTACCTGAAAGCCATGATCAAAAAAAAGAGCCTAGACATCATCTTTCATGAAATTATCAAGGAAGACTTCCCTGGTATTCTAGAACCAGAAGGCAAAATAAATATTGAAAAAATCCACTGATCACCCCGGAAAAAGAATCGAAAAGAGAAACGCCTAGGGATATTGTGGCCAAATTTCAGCATTCCCAGGTTAAGGAGAAAATATTGCAAGCATCTAGAAAGAAACAATTCAAGTACTGTGGAAATACAATCAGGATTACACAGGATCTGGCAACTTCTACATTAAGGGATCAAAGGGCTTGGAAAGAATATTCCAGAAGTCAAAGGAACCAAGAATCATCTACCCAGCAAAACTGAGTATAACACTTCAAGGAAAAAAATAGTCATTCAATGATACAGAGGATTTTCAAGTATTCTTGATGAAAAGACCAGAACCAAAGAGAAAATTTGACTTTCAAACACAAGAATCAAGAGAGGCATGAAAAGGTAAACAGGAAAGAAAAATCATAAGGAACTTACTGAAGTTGAACTGTTTACATTTCTACATGGAAAGATAATATATGTAACTCTTGAAATTTTTCTCATTATCTGGATAGTTGAAGGGATTATACATACACATACATATGAAGAGAAAGAGAGACAGAGACAGAGTGAGAGACAGAGACAGAGAGCATAGGGGAGGTTGAATAGGAAGGGATCATATCTAAAAAAATAAAATTAAGAGATGAGAGAGGAATATATTGGGAGGAGAAAGGGAGAAATGGTATGGGGCAAATTACCTCTCGTAAAAGAGGCAAGACAAAACTTTTTCAATGGAGGAGAAAAAGAGGTGAGAGGGGAAAAGCGAAGCTTACCCTCATCACATTTGGCTCAAGGAAGGAATAACATGCACGCTCAATTTGGTATGAAAACCTATCTTACACTACAGGAAAGTAGGAGAGAAGGGGATAAGCAAGATGGGGAGGGATGGTGGAAGAGAGGGCAAATGGCAGGAGGAAGAAATTAGAAGCAAACACTCTTGGGGAGGGACAAGGTCAAAAGAGAGAATAGAATAAATAGGGGACAGGATAGGATGGAGGGAAATATAGGTAGTCTTACACAACATGGCTATTATGGAAGTCATTTGCAAAACTACACATATATAGCCTATATTGGATTGCTTGCCTTCTTAGTAGGAATGGGTGGGGAGGGAGTAAGGAAGAGAAGTTGGAACTCAAAGTTTTAGGAACAAATGTTGAGAATTGTTTTTGCAACTGAGAAATAAGAAATATAGGTATAGAAATTTATCTTCCCCTACAGGACAAGAGAGAATATGGGGATAAGGGAAGGGAGGGGTGTTAGAAGAGAGGGCAGATTGGTGGAAGGGGTAATCAGAATGCAAGGGATTTTGGGGCAGGGGAGGGGAGAGATGGGGAGAAAATTTGGAACTCAAAATTTTGTGGAAAATAATGTTGAAAACTTAAAATACATAAATAAAATTTTTTAAAAAAGAAAAAAAGACAATTATCATCTCTTTCCAGAATCTTCAATCTTTTCTTCCCTAATGATTTCAAGAATACAGTTATCATCCACCTTGAAAACAACCTTTGCTAGATTCTGTTATATTCCTCAAAATGACTTGATACAAGCCTGTTGCTTCTGCTTCCTTTGTTTCTATTTTTAAGTTCATATAATCTGACTTTTACTCCCACTGGCCTAAATGGCACAGTGCTGGGCATGGAGTCAGGAAGACATGAGTTCAAATCAAGCCTTGGACACTTTGCTAGCCATGTGACCTTGGATACACTATTTAGTCTATGTTTACCTCAGTTTCCTCTACTCTAAAATGGGGATCATAATACCATCTTCTTCCTAGGGTTGTTGTGAGGATCAAATGATAAAATATTTGAAAGTTACTTAGCACAGTGGCTGGCACATAGTAGGCATTTTATATATATTTGTTTCCTTTCTCAATTCAAATTGCTTTTTCCAAGATCACTGATAACTCCTTACTTGTTGAATCCAATGGTGTTTTCCCATTCTTCATTTACTATGGTCTCTCTGCCTCACAACCACTCCTCTCCTTGAAAGCTCTCCTTTCTTAACACTACTCTACCCTCCTCCTACCTCTCTCTCTGCTCTTTCTGTCTCCTCCACCAACCTCTCTTGTCCTTGCCTTTCCCACACAATAAATTTGGACATTCTCCAAAACTAAGCACTGGGTTGTCTAATATTTCCTTTGTACTCCCAGTCCTTGAGAGACCACATCTATAATGGAGAGTTTAGCCATCACCTTTATGAAGATAGCTCTCAAATCTCTTTCTCCAGTCCTGAGTTTGCCCCAGATCCACATCTTCGATTGCCTACATATGTCTCAATCTGAAAAACTAACCATCACTTTGAAATTTCACATGTGTGGAACTGAAATTATCTTACCCTAGAAACTATATTTCTAATGTAAAACCTTTCTTAATAATCAAATCCAGATTTTCTTGGTGGCCAAAGGGAAATGTCATCTGCCAGTTTCCTCCTCTGCTTAAAAAGATGGATCCCAAAGGACATTGCTGAGGCCTTGGTTATAATCAGAGGAATAAAGACATGAGATTTGGTGAATACTGACTCTAATACCCGAGTGACTCACAGGATGATTCTTCCAATAGTCAGAAAGGGGGAAGGAAACCTCTGCATATAATCTTTCCAAAAGTCATCACAAAGAAGACATAACAGAGACTGGAGTCTAACAGACCTTCTTATTTATTCTTTCCATTCCTTTTATCTCCTTCTGTTCTCTCTAACTATCTTCAATTATTTTTTTTCTTTTACCATCTTTCTATCTCCCCTTCCTCACCTTTCCCCCTCCTGTCTCTTTTTGCTGTTCCCTCTTTTTCCTTCTTCTCTTTTTCCACTCTCCCCTCCCTCCCTCCTTCCCTACTTTCTCTGCTCGCTTCTATTTCTTTCTATTCTGGAAGACATTGTCAGTGGTCTTGATACAAGAAAACAAGAGGAGGAATAAAGAAAAGACCATGGGGTTGTAGATTCCAAATCCCTTAGAGGATTCAGGTCTTCCCTGCCTCCACCTCTCAGATTCACTAGCCTATCAGAGATGTCCCTTCCACATGATAATGTCAAGGAAAGACCAACAGAGGTCTTTTAGAGACTGTGGGATTAGTTAAACAGAGCATAACTGCTATAAGTAGGACATCCCAATGACCTCCATCTTCAGACTGTGAAGGCTTCAGACTGTGTTGTAGTAACTACAGGCTCAGACCTCTCTTGTCTCCTTCAGCCATTGCAGTCTACGGAGAATTGGCCTATGACTCCTAAAGAGTCATCACTTCAGGTTTTCCTTATAGAATGAAGAGTATTTGTTTGCAGTCCCATCCTGTGACCTTGTTTTGAAGTGGCCGTCCCAGCTGCCTAACCATTCCTGGTTCCATGAATCATTGCGTGACTCTGATATGGTGTATTTCTCAGCTAGTTTTACTGAGTCCCTGACCTAAATGAAACAATTTCTCCCTGTCTCTCTTCTCATACTTCTCCTCTTACTAAATCCCTGAGGAAATAATGGTCTTGGTTCACTTTTCCCTTCACCAACTCTCTAGAGACACTCAACTCAAATGAAATCAGAAATGAGATATTTCTACTTCTTCCTTCAGAAAAGAGAAAAGGAATATGAGGAATTTCTCTTACCTGATTGTTCCTTCCCTCTTTAGGATTTGGAATTTTTTCATCTACTAACTAGAAACTAATAAGAAGGGGTTTGGGGCCTAAGAATTCTGGGTTTTCTTTTGTTTTTTAAAGAAGAAAAAGATGAGCCTTGTGCAAGGTTAGCCTTGCTATGGATAGAGCTTTTTTCCTCCAGAATAAACTTTAAAAATATCCCCCACTGACCTTTTTATAAAGTCATAGATTCTCAGAGTTGAAAGGGACCTCAGAGGTCATCCAGTCTAACCTATGGCTAGAAAATGGATCCCTTCTTACATATCCCTTGATATAGAGCCTTCAGTTTCCAGCTGAAAACTTCCAGTGATTGGGACATTCAAGATCTTAAGCGTGCCATCCTTTCATTAGACATCTCAAACTGGAAGGAAGTCCTTTCTCCCTCATACTGAGCTGAAATCTACTTCCCAATAACTGCATCCATCGTCCCAATTCTCTCCCCACCCCTAGGGCTAATCTAAATAAGTCATTTAAACCACCCTTGGAAGTAAACATCTGGCTTGGAATCAGTATTCACAGGGTCTATTATTAGCTATGTGATACTAGACCATCAATTTCACTTTTCTGAGTGTTCCTCATTTTTCAAATAATAATAATGAATTAGAATTTTACTTTGCGAAAATTGTGATTGCATTTTATTATAATGATTCTAATTAAACAATAAACATTTTAAACTTAAAGTTTTACTTTGATTTTTATGTGATTATTCATTTAAGAGCATTACTAGATAAAAATTTTAAAATAGAAAAAGGAAAAAAGTTGCATAAAACCTTTATTATAAATTTAAAAGAAATAGCTGTTGTACATAATAGATTTGTAGTTTTGTGAGCACTCATGTTTTTTTATTTCACTGTGCTATGGAAATGCTTGTTTTATTTCATTAATTAAAAATAAAATTAATTTAAAAAAGAAAATTAAAGTGAAAGAAAAAAAGATCAGTGACATCTTTGAAGCCAAGAATGCCTGGTGAGAGAAATTCCTCTACCAATACAGATGAGCATCTATTCTTCATAGACTTAGCTCCCTAGGAGCATTAAAAGTCATACACCCGGGAAGAGTTAGTGGTGAAACTTGATCCCAGGTCTTCCTTACTCAGAGTTTACCGTCAAAGTGGCCAGTGAGGTGGCACAGTAGATTGAGTGCTGGTTCTGGAGTCAGGAAGACTTAGCTTCCTGAATTCAAATTTGGTCTCAGGTACTTATTAGCTATGTGACCCTGGGCAAGTCACTTAATCCCATTTGCCTCAGTTTTCTCATCTGTAAAATGAACTGGAGAAGGAAATGGCAAACCACTCCAGTACTTTTGCCAAGAAAACCCCAAATGGGGTCATGAAGAGACAGATATCACTGAAAAAAAAAAATTAAATGCAGATAATAGCACTTGCATGACCTTCTTCCAAGGATCTTTGTGAGAGAGAAAAAAATTCCATAAACAAGACTAAAAGAAAGAAATATACTTTATAACCCTCAAATGACATATCTTGAAATAGCCCTTGTAAAAGTAGATGAACAGGTTTCCTTTTAAGAGGGCAGGGATTCCATTCTTAGAATTATCAATGATTTGCCTCTCGAGGTATAAAAAAACCTAGCCTATGGGGAGCTGGTTTCTGAGGTTTTAGCAGAATTCTTGTTGCTCTGTAAAAATGTTTTCCTGACCAAGGTGACCAGGTTACATGGCAATGGCAGAGAAGTTTGACCATTTTATTTAAATCTCTAGCTTTTTTTACCTTAAGATTTTATAGTTTGTTGTTAGAAAATAAATAAATAGTCTTTATATAGAACCTACTAAATGCCAGGCTCTGTGTTAAGCACAAATATCTCATTTCATCCTTACAACAACCCTGAGAGGTATTATCCTTGTTTTACAGTGGAGGAAATTGAAGCAAGCAGAAGTTGTGACTTGCCCAGCTTGCTTACCTAGTATTTTTCTGAAATTTGGGTCCATAACCATCCCATTGCATTCTGATTCAGAGCCTGGATCACTGCACCAGCTTCAGTTAGACTTGACCCAGAATGATGTCTGTCGGTATGCACTAAAAAGCAAAAACAAACAGAAAACAAAACCGACAGCACCTAAACAAAAGCCGAAACCATTGCCAATCGTACAAATATGAGCAGGTAGGTGACTCCATAGTTCACAGAGCGCTGGGCCTGGAGTCAGGATAACTCATCTTCCTGTCCTTAGATATTCTCTAGCTGTGTGACCCTGGACAAGTCACTTAACCTTGCTTTCCTCAGTTTGCTCATCTGTAAAATGAAGAAGGAAAGGGTAAACTTCTGAGGTATCTTTGCCAAGAAAACTCCAAATGGGATCACAAAGAGTTAGACATGGCTGAACAACAAATCATAAGCCACCCTTAGGGTTTTATACAGTCTGTATCTGCACCAATGTGGCAAACATGACTCTGAATTGTCTAATTTAATAGTACATTTTAGAGAGAAAAACATTAACAACCCAAGAGAATTTCCACCAGTTCCCTGACTCCTGTCCCACTAGAATGTGGGAAATGTGAAGGCAATGAGAGAAATCATGATATTCAAAGAAATCAAAAGGAATCATGGTAATGGCCTTGGCCTGACTAGGGAGGGTATCCACACTCCCAGAAAGATACCAAACCATACAGGGAAAAACCATTATAGCTGAGCTGCTAAGAATGGCAAAGAGCAAATGAACCATGCTCAGATCTTTTTCAAAGCTGATTATGTAAAATTCATTCCTTCAAGGGCCACTTGGCCCCACAAAACAAGACTAAAAGCCAGTTTTAGCAGCAGTGCACCTTGAGGCAGCTAACCAATGTCCTCAGCTAAATTGCTAGAGACAAAGCAAAAGATAATTTAAGAGTATCTAGCTTAGAATATTTATTTACTATCTATTCAACCAAAATCAATTGGTTACCTTCATAGCCTCACTTACTTTGTCTGTGAAATTGTGTGTGTGGAGATCATAGTCAAATATTCCAGGGGTATTATCAGTCAGTCAACAAGCATTCATTATGTGCTTACTATGTACCAGGCACTGTGCTAAGTATGATGGCTACAAAGAAAGACAAAATTGGTGTCCTTGCCCTTATGGAACTCACATTTTAATGCAGGAGACAATATTAATGTATTTTGCAAATTGGAAAAAATTGACATATTGTGCAAATAATCTCATAGGAAACATATTAGCATAAAGGGGAGAGAGGCAGGAAGTGAGAAAGGCTTCCTGTATTTGAGTCATGTAAGCCAGGAGCTGTAAGTAAAGAGAGAGCATTACAGGCAGGGGGACAAACCAAGGAAAATGTTTTGTAAAGTTCAAACTTCTTCATAAATGTGACCTTTTGTGATGATTACTTCTCCTGAGTATGATCCTCTTCTGCAATGGGCAGGATGCAGCTATTATAACCTGTTATATAGATAGAAGAAGCTGGAGAGGTAAAATAACTTGTCTAATGCAGGTATGAAAGCAACATAGTATGATGGAAAGAGAATCCAATAAAGAAACTAAAGAGGTGTCCATAGACCAAGAAATACACCATAGTGTACAAATTAATGGAATACTATTTTGTTGTAAGAAATGAAGAAAGCAACAGCTTCAGAGAAAGCTGGGAAGATGTATATGGACTGATTCAGCATGAAATGAGAAGAACCAGAACTGTTTGTATAATAGCAGCTATCTATTGGGCACCTCAAACTGGATGTCCCATCATTATCTTAAACTTAACATGTTCAAAACCAAACCCATTTATCTTTCACCCAAATCCCTCCCCTCTTCCTAATTTCCCTATCACTGTGAAGGACACTATCATTCTCCCAATTGCCTAGACTCACAATCTGGGTGTCATTCTCAATTCCTCTCCCTCTCCCCCTGACCCCCAACCATTTCCAATCAATTGGAAGTCCTGCTGATTCGATCTTCACATTATTTGACACTGTCATTACCCTGGTATAGTCCCTTATCACTTTACAATGTAATAATGTAACTTTCTTTTGTGTTCCTGCCTCAAGTCTCTCCCCACTGTTGCTCATTAAACTATTAACTTGATCTTCCTATAGCACGTCTGAGCATGTTCTGCTGCTAGTCAGTAAAGCTCCCCATCATTTCCAGAAGCAATGCAAAAATAGCACTTGATACCCTTCACCCCCTACTCCTTCTACCTTTCCATTCTTCTTACACTTTACAGCCTCTTCCTCCCACATACTCTGTGATCCAAAGACCCTTGACCTCCTTACTATTTCTTAATCAAGATGCTCTATCTTCCATCATTTTCTCTGCTTGTCCTCCACATCTGGAATGCTCTCTTTCTTCATCTCAGCTTTCTGGCTTCCATCAAGTCCCACCTAAAAAAATACCTTCTACAGAGAGCCTTTTCTAATCCCTTTCAATTCCAGTCCCTCCTCCCTCTGTGAATTATTTCAAATTTATGCTGTGTGTAGTTGGCTTGTACTTAGTTGTTTGCACATTGTCTCCTCCATTACATATATTATGAGATCCTTGAGGGAAAGGATTGTTTTTGCTTTTCTTTTATCTCCCCAGATCTTAGCACTGAACTTGTCATATATGAGGCATTTAATAAATACTTGTTGGCTTGATATTGGAAAGGCAAACAGCTTGATCCATGCAATGACCAGTCGTGAGTCCTGGGCAACCACCTCCTTTTAGTAAAATGCTGGACTGAAGATGAGATGTGTAGTTTTGGATGTAGCGAATGTAGAGACTTGTTTTGCTTGACTATGCACATTTGCTACAAGTATTGGTTTTTTTTCTTTATTGGAGGTTTGTGTGAGAAAATAAATATGGATTAAGTGAAAAAACTTTACTTAATTTTAAGAATAAGCATTTGAGAGACTTGGGTCTAGGTTTGGTTCTGCCAGTAACAACATGTGCCATCTTAGGCAAGTCATTTGATCTCCCTTGACCTCATTTGGATATGTAAGAAAAAAAATACCAAACAAAACCAAAAACCAAGGAATGATCCTTGCTCTGCCAGCCTTGAAGTGTCACTGTTAGGGCCAAATGAGGTAATGTCTATGAAAGTAACTGTAAGGAGCTATGTCAATGGAAGGGATCATTTTACTCTTTCTTCAAGAGTTTAAGAGTAGTGGAATCTGTCTCCCTGCCTTTAACATGCTCTGAATAAGGCCCTTTAAGCCCTGTCAAGACAGAAAAGCCTCCCAGGTCCTCCTTTCCACTTTCTTGTGCCTACTTCTGCACTTTGCCAGGACTATTTCCAGAAGATCCTCTGAATTCTCCTCTGACAATCTTTTTTTCTCTTCCAAAATCTGATACAAATGCATCTCTTGAAAGAGGAATAGTGGCTCATTTTTATATAGTGTTTTCAAAGTACTTTACATGTATTATACAGGATGCCCCAAAAGTATTACTGCAATTCAAAGGTATTATAAATATAAACTGCACTAAGACTTTTGGGTATATATGTGAGTGTGTGTATATACCCACACTCACACATGTGCATACATACATGTGTGCATACATGCATACACATACTACATGATCTCTCTATATAAAGTATAATATACATTACATATTTTATATTCATTTACATAAATATCTTATTATTCTATATAAACATTTTACAATTATATAGGTACATATATGTGTATACATACATGCACACACATAATACAAATATATAGGTATATATGTGTATACATACATGCACACATATAATACAAATATATATGTATATAAGTGTGTATATATATTAAAAATATATATGTATATATTAAAAATATATATATAATGATCTTCATTTGATCCTCACAACAATGCTATAAGGCAAATGCTATTATCCCCTTTTTAGAGTCAAATAGACTGAAGCTGAGACAAATTTAATGACATCTTGAACTTACGTATTCCTAACTCTACTTATGGTACTCAATCTACTACACTACCTAGCTGCTAGAAAGCTTTCTCTTAATAATCTGACTCATTTTCTTTGTTCTTTCCTTTTTTTATTGTTTCATACCTCTGATACCATATTTGGACTGTGAAACTCATTCTTCCATTTAGTAAATGCTCATAGAATCATACCCCAGAAGGAGAAAAAGCCTTAAGGCATGAAGTACTGAATTTTCCAATTGGAAAAAACTCTGAGATATAAAATATAGACTATTAGGACTAGAGGGGACCCTAGAATGAATGAAAAAAGCATTTCTGGAACACTTTCTATGTGCCGGGAATTGTACTAAGCACTGGAGATACTAATACAAGCAAGCAATACAGTCCTTGGCCTTGAGGGGCATATGTTCTAATAAGGGAAGACAAATAGAGGAGCTACAAAAAAGCAAGCACACCCTGTGGCTTGGTTTGGAATTGGCCCATAGTGGCAAGGAGATCTGGTTGGTTTTTTTTCATTTGTTTGTTTGTTTTAGTTTTCAATGTTCATTTTTGTAAGATTTTGAGTTCCAAATTTTTCTCTCTCCTTCCCTCTCCTCCCTCCTGTCCAAGACAGCATGCAATCTCATTTGGGCTATACATGTAAGATTAGTTGTGTGAATCAGAACAAAAGGAGAAAATCACAAGAAAGAAAAAAAAAAGTGAAAATGATATGTTTCAATCTGCATCTGAATCCATAGGCTTTTTTTCTGGATTTGGATAGCATTTTTCATCATGAGTCATTTGGAATTGTCTTAAGTCATTGCTTTGTTGAGAAGAGCCAAATCAATCACAGGCGATCATCACACAATGTTCTTTTAACTATGTACAATATTCTCCTGGTTCTGCTCATTTCACTCAGCATCAATTCATGTAAGTCTTTCCAAGTTTTTTGAAATCCACTTGTTCATCATTTATTGTAGCCCAATAGCATTCCATTACATTCACATACCACAACTTATTAAGCCATTCCCCAATCAATGGGCATCCCCTCAATTTCCAATTCTTTGCCAAAACAAAAAGACTATCATAAATATTTTTGTATATGTGGGTTCTTTTCTCTTTTTATGACCTCCTTGGGATACAGACCTAGTAGTGGTGCTGATGAAATAATGCATAGTTTTCTAGTTATTTGGGCATAGTTTCAAATTGCTCTCCAGAATGGTTGGATTGGTTCACAACTTCACCAACAATGTATGAGTATTCCAGTTTTCCCACATCTTCTCTGGAAGTCTAGTTTTTAGCAAGATAAAAGGTGAAAGCTTAGCTGTCAGAGTCCCAGATTCCAGGAGCAGAGCATGAGTTTCTAAGGGTGAGTAATTTTGAAGCTATTTAGAATACAGGGAGGATAGTTTGGAGAGGACAAAGAAGTGAATGAAGAATGGAAAACATGGGATGGCATATTTATAAAGGACTTTAGAGTAAAATATTTGCTTTTTTTGTTGTTTTTTTTCTTATCTATAATCTATCATCCTATCTCAATACTCTGGAATATACAGCAACTTTTGAATGCCTTATGATAAAAACCTATGATCCAGTGTCATTTGCCACTCAGTGTGTGACCCATCAAGCAAGATGGTATATATGTGTCCTAAGACAAATTGACTTTGTTCAATTTTGTAAGGATATTTTTTTTTAAAAAAAAGTAAGTACCACTGCTATGTACTACTAGGAATCCCAACCCCACCATCCTTTACTCTCTGGTTCCCTTAAACACCTTCCTCTACCCCTCAATATCTATGACTTAAAGGCAAATTTCATTTCAAAGATAAAATTGTCCTCAAGATTCAGCTACTCTATAAGACAATTAGAGCATACTGATTAATAGCTGTTTTATTTGATTTCTTTCCTTCTAAAAATCTACTGTGAGTTCAATGGGGCCTGAGGGCTCCCTAATCCTACCCTAACACAGAGTCCTCCTCTGTCTATACTTTTTGTGATCTTAATCCTATCTCAATATATTTTTTAAAAGTGTCCTTGAATAGTTCTTGTCCTACCCTAACATAAAATGTTAGAATTGAAAGAAACCTTAGGAGAGAGAGAGAGAGAGAGAGGGGGAGAGAGAGAGAGAGAGACAGAGAGAGAGAGATGGAGACAGAGAGAGAGAGAGATGTGAATGGATGGATAGATGGAGGGATGGATCAATGGATAAATAAATAGATGGATAGTTGGATAGATGGCCCAACACATTTCTTAAAGTGCTTACTATGTTCCAGGCACTGTGCTAAATGCTAGGGATAGAAATATAAGAAATCAAGGCAATCCCTGCCTTCAGGGAGGTTCTATTCTAATTGGGGTAAGGAGGAAACAATACACAAAGGGGAAAAGAAGAGGCAGAGCTACAAAAATGGTGACATGTTTGAAGTTGGTAACCTGGAAGCAAGTGAGGTGGACTAGGCTAGCCAAGAGATCCAAGGAAGTTTCTCAGCCAGTCCTCTGTTGAAAAGATGGTCATAATTATCTGAGTGGAGGAACTATGATCTTGAGCAGGCAGTTGGAAAGTATGTAAGAGAGAATGTGAAAGATGAAAGTGACTTCTGAGAGCTGGGAGTTCATTTCATCTATTCCCCTACTTTTAAAGACTTTTACTGTTGTTTATTGCCCATCAATTATTGCATTTGCTCTGGCATTCAAGGTTGTCTAAGATCTAGTCCCAATTTTTTTCAACAGACATGTTTTCCATATCTATATATCTCATATCTATATGTCTACATATATACCTATAGATGAATATATACCTATATGATATTTAGGGGCTATATACATATGGACATGATATTTAGAGAAGTAGAGGGTTCATAAAACATGGAAAACTCAAGAGGATGTTAAAAAAACAAACTACTTGATTTAGAGTCAGAAGACTTTGGTCTTAAGTCTGAATTTTTATTGTGTGAGTGCAAGAAGTCATTTTTCTGCATCAGAGCATGATCTGTCAAAGGGTATTGTAAAGCTCATATGAAATAAACAATGGTAAGTATTTTGTCATTCTGTAATGGACCCTGTAAATTCCAGCTCATCATTATTGGCATTATTGCTGTTACTAATAATGAATAAATAAATAATAATTGATCAGAGGCAATCAACTATGAAAAGTTTCAAGCTATAGAGAATGGGAAATAAGGAAGGGTAGTTCAATGGCTCTGATTAGGGGTCCTGGGTCAAAGAAGGAAATTTGGCTAAGTGGAATACTGGGAAAGCATTAACAGACTTAAAAAGTACTATTTTTCTCTTTGTGTGTGTATGTGTGCATATGTGTGTATATGTATGTATGTGGGGGGTGGAGGGGAAGTCCCTTTCCCAAAAGCAGAACTTAGATTATCTTGGGGCTGGTTAAAAATTTTATTACCCTGCAATCCAACTGATGATGAGCTGCTCTGCCCTACTTCAGCTAGTACTCCAACCACATAACGAGGTTTAAAAGTAGCTAGAGTATTAACTAACCATGAAAATTGAGATTACACATACTTTGGCTAATTTCCTTTTTTTGAAATTACCCCTCACATAGAATTCCCAGGGAATACTTGAAATGTAGATCCAGCTGAGAGCCAGGAAAACAAACACAAAAAGAGAGGCCTGGAGGGGAAAGATAACATAAAGTACATCAGACAGAATCCAGGAGTGGATGGAACTCCTGAGATCACATTTGGATGCCTCTAGAGAGCATGGATTCAACTCAAAAGCTGAGGATTTAGGGAGGGCTGCACCACAGGAAAGAACTAACATAGCCTATGGGATAGAGTAAGATTAGCAAGCATTTAAACAGTACATTAAGGTTTGCAAAGTGTTTTACTCATGTTGTCATGACAGTTCTGAGAAGTGCTAGTATTTTTCCCGTTTTATAGAAGAGGAAATTAAGGCAGATGTAAGTTAAGTGACTCAGTCAGAGTCATCCAGCTGAGAAGTGTCTGAGGCAATATTCGAACCCCAGTCTTTCAGACTCCTGGTCCAGCACTTGGCCCACTCGGCCAGTTCCCTGTCTGTTAGTGCAATAAAAGCTGGACAAGGATGATCATAGATTTTGAGCTGGATAGGAATCTTCAACGCCATCTGATTCAAACTATTCATTTTACAGATGAGAGATTTGCATATGAATCTTGCTTCTAAGTGTACCAGCTATGGGACCATAGGTCAGTTATTTGATTAGTCTGAATCTGATTCCTCATCAGCAAAGGGGGAATGAAAGGATCCACCTCACCAAGCTGTTGAGAGACTAAAGAGATAAAGTTCCTAAAGCACTTTGTAAACCTGTGAAAGAGAGTTCTTTACCTGTTTTACATCATGGAAATGTCATTTCTTTGCAGTCTAGAGAAGCCTGATAACTCCGTCTCACAATAGTGTTCTTAAATGCATAAAATAAATTATACAGGATGACAAAGGAAATCAATAATATTGAATACAGGAATTAAAACTGTTAAATAATGTTTTAAATATATAAAATGAAACACAATGGATTACAAAGAAAATAAATCATATTAAAAACAGTTATCAAAATATGGTTTAAAAAATTCATGGACCCCAGGTTAAAATCCCTGCCTTAAACTCTATGTGAATATAAACTATTATTAGGATTGGAATGAAAGATGAATTGTTCTACCTGGGAAGGAAACATAGAGGGGGAGCAGCCTGTTAAGAGACTGATTAATGAGTAAAGCAAGATCAAATTAGTTTAAGTAATGAGACTGATCTGTGATGACCTTCCCGTACAGGGAGAAAGTGAGCTGCTCACCACGTTGATTTTCAAATTTTCTTTTAGACCCCTGTGCATGACAGAATATCGTGGGGGAATATTGGAAGAAGATAAAGTTGAAAAGGAGCTTGTAGATAGGTCACAGAAGGCCTTGAACATCAAGCTGAAGATTTTGGACTAGTAAATTCTTTTCATCAGAGCAACAATATACCTGTGTATTATTATTCTCCAAGATTTTGTCACTTTGTACTAAAGTAGTTTTTGTACACTAAATGGCTAATTGAACACATCTCCGGGAAGGGAAGGAAAGGGAAGGGAAGGGAAGGGAAGGGAAGGGAAGGGAAGGGAAGGGAAGGGAAGGGAAGGGGAGGGAAGGGGAGGGGAGGGGAGGGGAGGGGAGGGGAGGGGAGGGAAGGGAAGGGAAGGGAAGGGAAGGGGAGGGAACAGAAGGGAAGGGAAGGGAAGGGAAGGGGAGGGGAGGGGAGGGGAGGGGAGGGAAAGGAAGGGAAGGGAAGGGGAGGGGAGGGGAGGGGAGGGGAGGGGAGGGGAGGGAAGGGAAGGGGAGGGAAGGGAAGGGAAGGGAAGGGAAGGGAAGGGAAGGGAAGGGGAGGGAAGGGGAGGGGAGGGAAGGGGAGGGGAGGGGAGGGGAGGGAAGGGAAGGGGAGGGAAGGGAAGGGAAGGGAAGGGGAGGGAAGGGGAGGGGAGGGAAGGGGAGGGGAGGGGAGGGGAGGGAAGGGAAGGGGAGGGGAGGGAAGGGATTAAGCTTTGTTTAGTGTCAACTGTGTGCCAGCTACTGTGCTAATCACTTTACAGATATTATCTTATCCCAGTCACACAACAACTCTGCTCAGTATAATGGGATAAAAGAAATAAGACTTGTCCCTTGAAGGGGTGGGGAGACAAATGCACCTCTCTATCCATCTATCCGTCTATCATCTATCTATCTATCTATCTATCTATCTATCTATCTATCTATCTATCTATCTATCTATCTATCATCTGCCTATCTATCTATCTATCGTCTATGTATCTACTTTCTATCAATCTGTCTGTTATCTGTCTGTCTGTCTGCCTCTCTGTTTGCCTGCCTGTCTATTTGTCTGTCTGTCTGTCCCTGAATCTAGCAAAGAATTTAGAATGTAGAAGACATGGTCCTAAAACCTTACAAAAACCTGAGTAGGTGTGGAGAGTTTTTTTTTTCTCTCCTTACTCTCTCTTTTTTTCTTTATCTTTCCTGGTGGATATTATAGCACCTCCTGGTCAGAAGAAAACTTCTCCTTACTCCTTGAAGTTAGGAAGCCTCATGGCCTTGTATCAAGGAGTTCCCAAATAGGCCAAGGAGAAGTCATCTAATTATATCTTATTCACCGAAATGCTTGAGTGTTTGTATCTTTATATACAAATTACCAAGTTATAAAAGTTATAAAAGCTTTATTTTGATGGGTTTTTGTATTTCTTACTAAGCTAGAAATTTCTCTGAACCTCCATTTGCTTTGTAATGCTTCTCTTGAGGATAAAAAAAAATCTATTTATTGAGAACAATCGGATGGGAGAAGGATTTCAGTCAATGCCAATTGTACTGTTAACCATTGCCAAAATGATCCCAATCTAGTAAAAGCATTGATCTTTAACAGATTTGGTGAAGGAGAAGAAGGCATTAGCAGTACTTATAATAATATGGAGAAGTTCTATGAGGTTGGGATGAGAATGTACTGAGCCTATGACACCTCTGTAAAATGTGTCGAATCCATTTTATCTGTTTGTCTAACTGCTCATGGTATAGCAGTCTACAATTGACAAATTATTTTTTCCCCATAATAACCCAGGGAAGTTGGGAGTGCAAATACTGTTAAATTCATCATTTTATCAATTACAAAGTGACTAGCCCAGAGTCTTGTAGATGCAGCTAAATTTGGGAGGAAGAAGCTGATTCCAGATCTTCTCACTAAAATTATTTTTTAAATGTTATTGTATATATCTTTTGTACATAGCTTATATACCTTTCCTATAAGTACTTATACCTTATATACATCTATAAGATGTATCGTATACTTTTGCATATTTCAAGTATTTGTTTTTGCCATCACTTTTATTTCCAAATATAATTATTCCCCTCCCCTACCTAGAGTCATCCCTGATAACAAAGAACAAAAAATAAAAAGGAGGGGAGTAGTAGTTTAGTTACACTGACCAACATATTAGCCGAGTCTGAACATATGTGTAATATTCCACACCACTGGTCTCTCACAACTGCAAATAAGGGAAAGAAGTTCATTTTCTCATCTCTTCTTTGAGACTGAACTTGATCTTTATAATTATGTAGCATTCAGTTTCATTTTTTTGGTTTGCTCTTTTTATTTGTATTGTTGTAGCCATTGTCCATCTTGTTTTCCTGGTCTACTCACTTACTTTACATCTGTTCATGTCTTCCAATGCTTCTCTGAACTCTCCATCTTTAGCATTTCCTATGATTCCATTCCATTAATGTACCACAATTTGTTTCATTTATCTCACTGGATAGGCATCCACTTTGCTTCTAACTCCTTGCTATTACAAAAAGTACTGCTATAAATATCTTGTGAACCCAGAGCTTTAAGTTCAAATGGGTAAAAATTAGTGCTCTTTCTGCTATAATATATTTTGTCACAATCCACTTTTCTTCTTGTCATTTGTCCCTTTCTTAATAGAGTACTCAGAAAAAGTGGATTCTGGTTAATTGAAGTTTGTACAATAGTTATGAATCCCCCCAGAAGAGCATGACACACTATTCACCCAGTCTACAAATTAGAAGCTCTGATTTTCACCTTTCTCTAGCTTTCTTGTAGATGTTTTAAAAAGTACAGGCTGGGGTACAGGGATGACAAAATAGTACCTTTTTGGGGAACAAAGATTAAAGTTACCTGATACTAGAGCAAGGTCAACATATATATTTGGGAAAATAATAACAGTCCTTTACACACACAAAGGATGTATTTTACAAAATACTTGCCCAGAAATTATCTTATGTGGCTTTCATAATATCTCTTAAGAGTGAATATTATCACAATTTTACATGTGAGGAGAATAAGGCATGGATTGCCACAATTCTAAGTCCACATGACTAGTTAGCAGCATAGGTAGACTCTTACAGCCAGTAGACTTTTCCTTTCTTACCACTTGGAGTTCTTATCTGTCTGTGGGTAGGAAATATAATACTGGGTAATATCCTCTTTGAAAAAAATCTTCTTAGTATTTCAGAGTAAGACTTCTCTCCCAGAGTGGGAGGGTCTTGACTTTCAGAAGGGCCTTTCCTCTTCAGCTGCTCTGAGGCAAGGAGGAAGCAGGGAAGAAAACTAGCAGTGTGTGGGAGAACAAAGAGAACAGATATTCAAATGGAAGAGGAGATTCCATTTTCTTGAATCTGCTTTGGCAGAGGAAACAAGTAGGAAGGCATGCCTGAGAGAAACGGATTTCCTTTTGAGAATGATCTTGGAATGTTTTTGATTTACTAAATGGGATCTTAAATCAGTTACTAATTGAATTCTGTTTACTGAATCAAGGAAAAAAAATCCTTTTTGGTTGGGGTGATGGCCTGGGAAACATTCCCTGCCCTACCCTACTGAGGTTACCTCATTTTTATTCTAACTTTTCTCTGTAATAGTTTCCTAGAGTTCATTTTCTTGAGGTCTCTTCCCTTGGCAAGATCATACCTAAACAACCTTGAAGAGAAACAGAGGTTTGGAGATTTATAGCTAGGAAGGACCTCAAAAGCCTTGTAGTCTAATCCCTTTATTTTTAATATGAGGAACTGAGGCCAAGAGAGGTGATATATATGGGAAGAAAGTGGCAGAGCCAACATTTGAACTCTAGGATCTTTGAATACTTAGAATCATAGATGTAGACCTTTTCATAAATGAGAAAACTGATCCCCAGAGACAATAAGGGCCTTGGCCAAGGTCATCCAGGTAGTAAGTGGTGGAGTCAGAATTTGTACTTAGTAATTCCAATAACAGCATTCTAAATCCTTTCCTAAGTTCCCTTTTCACTTCTGCACACTGCTGGGGAACCAGAAATAGATCTGAAGTCAGGAAGAACTTAGTTCAAGTCTCAGCACTATTAATTATGTTTGACCATGTGTACTCACTTCTCCCTGGGCTTTACTTTCCTTATCCAAAATTAGGGTTTTGGACTAGCTTATATCGATGGTCCTTCACAATTCTAAGTCCTATGAGCCCAAGAGATGATAGTTCTTTTTCAGAGAATTACAGTGCTAGACCCAGGGCTGAATTTCAATTTGATTTCAATCTGCGCTGAAATCTTGCCTCAGATTTTATTAGCTATGTGATCCTATATGAGGCAGACAGAGATGAAGTGACTTGTTCTGGGTTATATCGCTAATAAGTTTCTAAGGTGAGATTTGAACTGAAGTCTTTCCAACTATAGACCTCAAGCTCTAATCACTGTGCCACCCTGGCTGCCTCAAGATGCAAGGGATATTAATCGACTTGTCTGTGGTTACTTAGGCAGCTGGTATCAGAAACGGGATTTGAATGCAGGTCCTCTGATTCTAGAGAATTTTTTCTATACTGCTCCCAGCATTACACAAATAACAAGTGACTGAGCCTAGTCTAGAATCCAGGTTTCTTCACTTCCATACCAGTGATTTATCTTCCCAGAATATCACAGTCACAGATTGTTTGACCCTCAGTTTCCCAATAAATAAAGAGGATATAATAATGGTATGCCCCAAGGGTTGCTATGAGGATCCATTGAAATGCTACAAGTAAAGTCCTTTGCAAACCACAAAGGATTATATAAATGCAAGATATTATTCTTTCAACAACTGCTTTGAAGGGGTCAACTCATTCCTACAGCCAAGTAGCC
Source organism: Notamacropus eugenii (assembly GCF_028372415.1). Taxonomy (NCBI): domain Eukaryota; kingdom Metazoa; phylum Chordata; class Mammalia; order Diprotodontia; family Macropodidae; genus Notamacropus; species Notamacropus eugenii. The sequence goes on along the minus strand of NC_092872.1, from coordinate 44,138,281 downwards.
AACCCTACCTCTATGAGCTCCTTAAAAGGCATGTCAGGGCTTTACCAGTAAGGATTTATAGTTATGGCCAGTCAATCCAACAAATTTTCTCAATAGAACTGTATAAAGGGTAGTACATCATAGTAGATAATGGACCAGCTTTGGAGTCAAGAAGACCCAGATTGAAATGTTGCCTCTGACACTCACTAAGCTACATGACAAAGAGCTAGTCATTTAATCTTTCAGTGTCCCAGTAAACTCTCAAAGGCTGTTAGTTATTTGCCCTGTTGCCAATCTACATCAGAGGAGACAAGTTCACAGCACTACTAAAAATTATAAGTCTTAAAAAAAAAAACATGAAATTTAAATGAAAAACATACACAAAGACACAAATATAGGAAGATTTGCAATTATTTGCAAAACAAATTTGTATTTGCAATACAAATATGAGAATACAAAGATTAAAAATTCAAAGCTTCTACTTTTAAGGAGATAACAGGATGATACAATGAGTCTACTGGGAGTTCTTCAGCAAAAATGGTAATTGACTTAGAAAGTACTAAGAGAGAGCATCTGCATTGAGAAAGGTCTCTCCTAAACAGCCCAAGTCTGCGCATCTGACCCTGTATGAAGTGGAATCTTTCAAAGCTGTATTCAAGTGATGGGAAGTAATCTTCCTAGCCAGGAATCTATAGCATGGGTATCTACCTAAAGGTTATAGAAAGAAAAGAGGAAGGCAACCAGAGATAGTTCAACCAAGAGGTTCTGAGAAAATATTGATGATGAAGAAACACTGTAGCAGAACATTTCTGAAGGCATATCAGTACAACTAATTGATAACCTATCAGTCATCTTCCAGTTTTTTTTTTTTAATTTGATGGGAAATATTGTGGGAAAGTGATGAAAAGTATAAAGATTCTTGCAGAAATGGTGGTATGATATCCTGGGAAGACAGATCACTGGTATGGGAGTAAAGAAACACGGATTTTAGACTAGGCTCAGCTATTTGCTGTGTAGAAAGACTCTAGAATCAGAGGACCTGCATTCAAATTCTGTTTCTGATACCAACTACCTGAGTCACCATAGACAAGTCACTTAATGTCCCTGGAAGCTTGAAGCAGGTGGTGGTTAGAGCTCTGAGCCTATAGTTGAGAAGAACTCAACTCAAATCTCATCTTAAAAATTTACTTTTGATGTAATCCTGAACAACTCACTTAATCTGTCTGCTTCAGTTTCTCAATTGTAAAATGGAGATATAATTCTTATCTCTGCCTCATATGGTCTATTTGATTTTAGGGACCTTTGAAACTCAGTTTCCTCTTTTGTAAAGTGAGAAGTTAAATAGGTGATCTCTAAGCTCCTACCCATTTCTAACATTCTGTTATCCTGAATTACAGTTTGACCTTTGGCCTTTATGCAAGATCAAACGATGTTAGAATTGGAAGGGATAGATCCCAGAGGTCAATCAGACCTGAGCAATAGTGCCTCCTTCTGTGATCCCAACAAGTGGTCATCCTGTTAGTATTTTAAGCACTCCAGTAATAGAGAACCAGCTCCTGAGGCAGCTCACTACCCTTTTGGAGAACTAGGTACTTTCTTGAACTGAACTGAAATCATCCTCCCTCTAACTTATAGGATCACAGATAGAGATCAGGAAGAGACCTTAGGGTTTGGCTAGTTGAACCCTTGGTTTTACAGATGAGCAGAATGAGACCCAAAGTGGTTAAGTCACTTGCCTAGGGCCATATAGGTAATAAGTGGAACTGGAACTTGAACCCAGCTGGGTCTTTTGACCCCAGATACATTGCTCTTTCCATGGCTCCCCAATGCTCTATCCAGTGCTCCTAACCTTGCCTTCTGATGAGACTAATCTTCTAGACAAATGCTCAAAGACAGCTGTTGTATTCCTTCCTTGAATGACCTCTAATTCAGGCTAAACATCCCAAGTTCTCCAGCCTCCATTCCCTGGGATAGAGATAGAAATTTGGGAAGCCATGGCCATGACAGCAGGAGCTAAATGTTTTCACAGAACCTTTGAAAAGAATACCATTATTATGGATAAATTCAGAAGAGATAAAATAATAGCCACATCATGATGCCAATTCACATCCCTCATTTCTGCTGGTTCCCTGGGAAAGTCAACCATCCCCTGTGAGCTTTTGATGTAAATTGAGTGGGACATCTTCTACCTGCCAGAAGGTGGGGAAAGACTGTGGTATTTGTTACAGCAGTGAATGTCTCAGAGTAGGCTTTTGGGAAACGGCCTGTCAAGGCTTCATTTCTCTGTAGGGCTTCAGCAAACACAGAGAAAGTGGCCACAGCCTTGTTGCTAGCCTTTGGTCACCCCCTTACAGATTAACGGCTGTTTGTGCTGCACACAGAGTGTTTGCTTGGACATGACCGATGTTTGTGAAATTGAGGTCATTCGGCTCCTAATCAAAGTTCAGACACCAGACGGGGAGGCATAAAGAATTCCGATATCATAATCTCTAAGGGAGGGCTTGGAGCCTGAGGGAAGGCAGCAGTAAATTGTGTGCCCACGCAGCCAGCCATGTTGCAGACCCAGCACCAGTCAACTGGGGAATGGGAACCTGAGCACTTGCCCAGAGAACCAGGTGATGAATGGGAGGGAATCAGACAAATGTTTTTTTTCAGCAATTGAGCTTGGATGTGACTCCATAGTGACACAGATTCATAAACTGCTAGAACTGAAAGAGGCTTCTGAGTTACTGGATTCAAGTCTCAAAGAGGTCTTAGACATCACTCCTGCATTTCAAATTTTTGTCAATGCTATTTTTTTACCATGTTAATTTCCAGATATACGCTGTCCTCTGGACTTTCCTTCAAATCAAAGAAAAAATAGTGGAGTTAAACCAATGGACAATATGACCGTAGCTTACCGTATTTTTAACTATTTGTTTCTATCAATTATCCCTACCTCTCTAATAAGAAGAGGGGATGTATTTCATCATCTCTTCTCCAGGACCAAGATTGGTCCTTAAAATTCATCTAGATTTGGCTGCTTTTTAGTGTTTCTATATGTATTTCTATAGTGACTGTGTGTATCATTCTCCTAGCTCTGCTTACTGAACAAATTATTGGTTCATATAATTCTTCCCACATTTCTCTAAATTCCACATTTGTATCATTTCTTATGGTACAACAGTAGTCCATTACATCCCCCTGTTATACTTCATTCATTTTCCCTCTAAAATGGGGATCTACTTTATTTTCATTTTTCTATCCTCAAGAATTATTGCAATCATTATTATATATATATATATACGTATATATGTGTGTGTGTGTGTGTGTGTGTGTGTGTGTGTGTGATCTTTCTTTTTGTCTTTGGCCCTCTTGGGGTATATGCCCAGCAGTACAATTGCTGGATCAAAAGGCATGAATGATTTGGTGTCTTTTCTTTTAACCCCCTTATTTCATAGGTTGAAGAAACTGAGCCTTAGAAAATGGAAAGGGCTGGTGCAAACTTGTTAGTGACTGAAGGAACATTAAATGAGGTCTTCTGATTCAGCATTAGTGTTCTTTCTGTAAATGAAATAAGATTTTAGGGACCTAGAGAAGGGTTATATCCACACCCCTAGAGGGAAGTGTTCTCTTTTAGAATTGTTTTGTGTTGGAAATACTCCCTGGGGAGCTCTAGAAATAGAAACTAGGAAGGGATGATGGGAGAAAGAAGGAAAAAAAAATATTAAGAGAAGAAGATAGGGAGGAGGAGTAAGAAAGGTTAAGTAGTAGTCCTAAGCGAGGTCTGTGGCAGAAGCTGTGGACAGATGGTACCACCCTAGCAAGGAACACACAGTGCTTGTCCAAAGCACAGAAGCCTTCGTTTTATTTTTAATGAAATAAGAACTAGGTTTTATCCTTCCCTACTAAAGCAGCGTGGCTGCCATCCTCTGGCCCCCCTTCACCATGCTTCCATGAAAGCCTCAATCTAGAAATCCACTGAAACGTGGAACTTTTACAAAGGTTGGCATGACCTAATGAGAAACTTGCCATGTGGGATACCTCCAAGCTTTTTTCCTCTCATTGGGGCAGGATGGATGGGTCTAAAAGGCTGAGATATGGGGGGAAGGGAGTATTCTTGCCTCTTTCAAACCAGAGGACTGAAACTTAAATAGAATCATGAATGTTGGAATGAGCAGGGATGTTAGAGCACAAAATGTCAAAGTTTAAAAATAATCTCCAGCCCCATTCTTTTACAGAGGAGAAAAGTGAGGTCCAGAGATAAGTGGACATGCCCTTAGTCCCACAGTTTGTGAGAGACAATGGTCAATCAACAAGCATATATTTGACATTTAACAGGTACTATGCGAGTCACTGGAAATACAAAGAAAGGGATAAACAGAAATCTCTGACCTCAGGGAGCTCACATTCTAGTGGGGGAGTCAAGCTGTTAATAACTTCATACACACAAGAAATAGAGAGCCAGAACCAGAGTCTATCTCCCATAACTCCCAGGCCAGTGTTATTTCTTTTCCAATATCCTGATTCCCTTGGTACTTGTTGCAATAGCTAAGAGTAACCAAATATTTTTGCAATGAACTACCCCAGGTAAGGTCTTCCAGTCAGATCTAATCATAAGAAACCCACAGAGTAGGAGTGGGGAATTTTAGGAGGATAGGCAAGAAGAGATTTCCAACTCCTCTGGCTGTCTTAATATAATGTAAACCTTCATTAGAAAGTTTTATTCATGTCTTTTTTAAATATCATGTTCATATATTACCCCTCTTCCTCACATAATACCCTCCCTCTAACAAAGAAAAGGTGTTAATTAAAACCACTTGATGCAGTGGTTGTGTCTGTGAGGTTAAGCAACATTCCCCTTTCACAGTATTCCACCTCTCCATTAAGAGGAGGCAATTGTGTTTCAGTTTCTGTGATCCAGAACCAAGATCAATTGTTGCAATTAATATGAGTTAGTATTATTTTCCTTTATAATATGATGGACATTTTTTAAGTTTCTTTCCTGATATGGCTTACTATACAGTGCATCCATTTGTACAAATCTTCCCACGTTTCTCCAAATTCCTTATATTTGTCATTTCTTGTGGTTCATTAACATATTACCTTCATATGCCATAATTTCTTTATTTCCTGTTAATCAATGGGTACTCACTCTTTCAAAAATTTGTGCTACCACAAAAACTGCTGCTATGAATATTTTGGTAATTATGGGGCTCTTTCTCTGCCTTTGATCTCCTAGGAGTATATACTCAGAATTGGAATAACCAGGTCAAAGTGTAGTGACATTTTAAAAAATTGCAAATTGCTTCCCTAGAACATCCACTCCACCAATCATGTATTATTGTACCTGTATTCTCACAATCCCTATGACAGCCATCTCCAACCTTTCTCCTCTTTGTCAATTTGATTGGTATGGAAACCTCCATTTTCAGTTAAGCTGCTTCAGATGACTTAGGATCACCGAATGGGTTAAATCACCAACTACTACTGCATTCGTTTTCATTTCAAGAGGGTTTTTAAAGATGGTTTGTGCAATGGAGCATTGATTTCATGTCAGAGAATTTGGGTTGGAGTTCTGATTTTGGTCATTACTAACTTTCTGATTATATAAGAATCATTTCAGGTTTTGGGAGCCCCTGGCTCCTTATCTAGCAGTAACCTCACAGGAGTTTTTTGTTTGGCTGATTTCTTGCTTTGTTCTGTTTGGTTTTTGATGAGGAAAGTATTTCGCATACTTTCCAAATCACTATAGTTACGTGAGCCGCTGCTGTCGTCCTTATTATTGCTGAGACATTCTCTGAGAGAATAGACTTAGTTGATTTTACTCAGGATTCTCTCCTGTTACTTTCTGGACCAAGAAATCTCAACTTTCATAAACTTCAGAAATGAATGTGGCTCTATCCCAGCTCAGAGGGAAGCTGGGGCAGAGCTTATAAAGACTCACAGAGCATCCAGCAAGGAGGCACCACCTCTGATGGTGTCCTTGTCTGGGAAAACTTGTTGGAAGCGTATTGGTGCCAGATCTCATTACAGCCATGAGAAGGTCCTTGCAGGATGTGTCGCTTGCAGACATCTCTTTCAGAGTGAGCTCAGGTTTCTTCGATGCCTGCTCTATTCCCCCTGACATCAGGGCATTTATATTTGATGGTGCTAGGATGAATTATGCACACTCCCTGCTGAACAAGGATTTAATGAGGGGGTTTCTTTTCTTCCCCTTTCCTTTGCTTCTTAATGGATTCTAGCCTTTGAATTAAGCACAAGCTCAGTCTGAGAGCTCCAGGGGATACAGACAGAGAAAACGACCCAGTACCTAGGCTTTCCTTACAGCAAACATAGCCAGGTAGTATGACATACTTGAATGAATACTTGATTTGGTTATCAGAAGACATGAGTTCCAATCTTGCTGGTGGGGCCATGATCAAGTTATACAACTACTTGGGCTTTTAATTTTGGCTTCTGTAAAATGACTAAATGGAGCTAGATGATTCCTAAGGATACTTCTATCCTGATGTGACTTTTCTGTTTCAAATTGGAACAGCTACTTTGACCTTAGGCTGTAATAATAGAAATCTAGGGTATGGGACAAGGGAGGTAATATCTGAAGAACATAGGATGACGTAGAGGGCTCAAAGAGGAGAAATTCTGCCCTTATGAGGGTCCAGAAAAAGGGTCTTCTGTTCTAGCCTAGTCACACTTAGAATACTGGTCCAGTTCTGATTCAATGTCAGTTCAATGAGCATTTATTAAGTATGTGCTATGTTCAAGGGGGAAAAGAATGAAGGGAACAGACATTATTAAGGGGTTACTATGTGCCACAGTACTAAGGGATACTACTGTGCTATGAGATTTACAAATAGTTCGTTTGCTAATATTGTATCACTGTGCAGAATTCTGAGTTTACAGAAACAAAACAACAAACAATCTCTTCTGGCTATTGTTCCACTAGGGCAAAATAATGTGTACACAGGTAAATGAAGGCAAAATACTTTGAAAATGGTAAAAGAGTATTGAAGGGGCTGGGAAAGACTTTCTACCTGGCATTTCAATTGTATCAAATTGTATCTTGAGGGCACCTAAAAAGTGAAGGAGAGAAAGTGAGGAGAGAATGCCTTCTGGCAAGGAAAGGATGGGAATGAGGGTGGGAGGCAGTTTGTATGAAGGCATGGGAACCAGAGGTGGAGTCATAAGATGGGGGAAACAGTAAAATAGGTCAATTTGACTGGAATAGAGGATGCATGAAGAGAAATCATGTTACTTCACTCTGGAAAGGTAGAATTGAACCCAAGGGTGAAAGGCATTGAAAGCCAGGCTGAGGGTTCCATACTCTAGTGGTGAGCCACTGACAATTCTGGAGTAGTAGATTGGCGCCTTCAGAACCATGCTTCAGGAAGCTATATTTGACAGCTGTCAAATTGAGGAAGGAAGAGACTGAGAGCAGGGAGACCAATTAAGAGGTTATTATAGTAGTCCAGACGAGAAGGGAGGTGGACGTGTGCTAAATGTGCAGGGATAGTATGAATGGGGGGGGGGGGGGCTGGGGGTTAGACATGAAAAAGCATTGTAGAGGGATAGAACTGATAAAAACTTGGTAACCAATTAGCTCGCATTTTAGAAGGGACATTAACAAGCTGAGATGTGACCAGGGGAGGCTGACCAGAATGGTGAATATATTAGAAGTCATTAGAACAGTTAAAATGATGGGAGGTGTTTAACATAGAGAAGAGATAACCAAGGGAGGGCACAGTGACTGAAACCTGAAGGGCTGTTATTTGGAAGAGTGAATAGATTGCTGTGTCACCCAGATGGCAAAACAAGGAATGTCTACAGGGAGACAGATTTGGGCTAAATATAAGAAAGGATTTGCTGACTTTTCAAGCTTTCCAACAATGGGATCGTCTGCTTCATGAAACAGTGAATTCCCTGACTCAAAAGTATTTGATCAGAGATTGGATGAGTCCTTGGCAGGGACATAAAAGGCATTACTACACTGAGAGGGACCATATGATCAAAGACCCTATATAGAAAGAAATGAATGCTGGTGTAGTATTGATGAGATTGTGAATTGGTCTAACTACTTTAGAAAGCAGTCTGAAACTATGCTGAGAAAGGTCTTATAGGCTTCAGGATCATCAGTAAGATAAATTCTTAGAGCTTGGAGAAGCCATGGCACGATACTTTTGGAAAGGCAGGAGTGGGCCTGAGGATAGAACAGAATGGGAGTTCTGAGTTCCTTCCCATGAGGGTGAGGAACTTTCTCCAAGGAAGTCAAAGACAAAAATAAATTGGATACAATTCATTTTTTTTAATGTATTTTTCTTTTTTTTTACAAATCTAGGATGTATGCATGTCAGATTATGCCAGGTTTTGTTCTCCTTTATCACAAATTCTTATATGAAATGTTCCCTTTCCCCAAACTTTCAATTCACTTCTACTTCAGCAATCAGTTCCTCCTTGGTGATGAGACACAAATTCAAAATAACAGCTGAAGGATGACATTAACATGAAGGCAAACCAATATATTATTACTTACTCTGCTTTTGACAGACAGATATGCCAGTGTGCAAATAATTGGAGTCTGGTGTCTCTGCTATATCACACCTCCAAGTCAGATTTTTATTGTGTTACTAAAGTCTTTATCTATTTCCTCTTGCTGCTCAGGTTGTCTCTAGTGTACCCCAGAATGTGCAGCATCATTTTCATGTTTTCTTGATTGATCTTCCCTCAAAATGTTTCTACTATGCTTCTTCTCCCCACTCTTCCCCATGCACACCTGAATTCTGGATTTCTTCATATAAGTATATACTGGCAACATGTAGTGTTACTACCCCAGCTCCAGCCCCTTTTAATCAGTAAGTTGATCAATAAGAGTCTGTTGGGTTTACCATGTGCTAGGCTCTGCTCTAACCATTGGATATAAAAAGGAAGGCAAAAACGTCCCCTCATTCTCAAAGAATTCGTATTCCGATGGAGAAGATAACATATAAATGTCATAATGAGGTACTGAGAGATAATGAAAACTTAAACTAGAATGGTGGATATGTAAGCTCCTAGCTATGTCTGACTCTTTGTGACCCCATTTGGGGTTTTCTTAGCAGAGATACTAGAGTGGTTTGCCATTTCCTTCTTCAGCTCATTCTACAGGTGAGGAAACGGAGGCAAACAGGGTTAAATGAATTGCCTGGAGTCACAGAGCGAGTGTGTGTCTAAGACCAGATTTGAATCATGAAGATAAGTCTTCCTGACTCCAGGGTCAGCATTCTATCTACTGCACCACCTAGCCATCCCCATATAAATAAGTAGATACATACATATAAGTATATAATACAAAATACATATGAAACAGACAAATGATGATCCCAAAGGGGAAGTACCAGCAACTGGAAGGACCTACTGCAGAGGAAGGTAGGATCTGAGCTATCTTAAAAGAAGTCACAGAAATTAAGAGGTGGGGGTGTAGAGGAAAAGCAATTTAGGCAATTTAGATAGATAGCTAATGAAAACCCAAGGATTCATGAGACAGAGTGCTGTCATGGGAAAGGAAAAGTAGCTGGGTCATACATAGAGTTGGTGGATGTAGGAAGGGGTCAAATGAGAAACAAATGTAAACTCCAGGTGGAGGACTTTATATTCAATCCTGGAGTGAATAGGGAGTCACTGGGAGTGAGGGGTGCCATAGTAAAACCTGCACTTTAGAAAAATCATTCTAGTATTTGAATGAAGGAGAGATTGGAGTGGGGAGAGATCTGAGGCAAGGAGACCAAAGAGCAATAGTCCAAGTGAGAGGTAATGATGGTTAAACCAGAATGGTGGACATGGAAGATCTTATTTTCTTTGAATAAAATACATCCCTTCAGATTAACCTTGGAAGGGTGAGGTGGTGGTCATAAAATTCAGTATGTCAACTATTTCTTTCCAAGAAACTTCTTGGCATAATGAATGCAGTAATGAACTCAAAAATAAGAAGATGGGTTCAAAAACCTTCCTCTGATACTTTCTAGCCAAGTGACCATGGACAAGTCAGGAAACCTCTCTGAGTCCCAGTTTTCTCATCTGTAAACAGAGCTAATAATATCTGCAACACTTACGTCATAGAGTTGTTATAAGGTTTAAATGAAATAATATAGGTTAAGTGCTTTGCAAACTTTACATTGTTATTGTTCAGTCATGTCTGACTCCTTGTGACCCAATTGAGGTTTTCTTGGTAGAAATATTGGCATGGTTTGCCATTCTTTCTCCAGCTTATTTTGCAGTTGGGTTGAGTGACTTGCCCAAGGTAACATAGCTAATATGTATTTGAGACCAGATTTGAATTCACCAAGATGAGTTTTCCTCTATCCATTGTGCACCATCACCATCATCCTCACCATCATCATCATCATCATCTTACGCTGAACTTATCCCCATGGTCTTATGGAAGATACTTTCGTGCAAGAAGCAGAAAGCCTTGTACCAAGCAAGTGGATGGATTTATGTGGTTGAATCTGTCAGGCAAGTGCCCCTTTAGAGAGCCCCCAGTGTTATTAACTGGAAGAAATTCTACAGTGTGTGCAATAGGCTTGTAGTATGTAGAATTTTAAAGTGGTTCATTAATTTACAATTCTACCTTTTATTAAATTAATTTGCATTTTAATGAAAAAATGAGTTGAGCCTATGCTTTTCCCCCTGTGAAAATAGAGTACAGCCTTCCAGACACTAAGGGTATGGGTGCAGAGCCAAGTCCCACACAGTCTAACATAGCCCAAGGCAGGATTCTGGCGCTAGTAAAAGCATTGAGCCACCAGGCAGTGAAGGACTAAGCAAAAGAAAAGAAGACAAGCTCTTGGAAAGTACCCCCAAAGAACTATTGCCTAGGTTTCTCTCCTTAGCCATAATAACTATCTTCATTCTATTAATAATCATTATTTGCATTTGCATAGTATAGAGTCTACATGGCATCACAGAAAGGGCTCTAGACTTGGAATCAAGAGACCTGGGTTCAAGTCTCAATTCCAACACTTTCTAGCTGTGTGATCATAAGGAAAATCATCTCTCTGAGTTTCAGTTTCCTCATATAGGAAACAGAAGTAATAATTTTCACATAACTCTCTAAACTCTTCCTCTGATACATCACTGACAGGTGGAAGGGACTCTGGATTCTATGCTGGAAGAGTAAATGCTCTGGCAGCCCCCCCATGTAGCTATAAAAGTTTGAGTCTGGGCCTGGTAACAATTTTCCAGTATCTATCCATCAAGGGCAGTTAAATTCAGAAAAATTCGTCACCAGACTGACTGAAGAGTGAGGATTTTTTTTCAGTCATATCAACTCCCAACTCTTGAATACCATCGATTCAAAATGCATAGGAGTTTTGAGAAGTGTCATACCCACTTTGGATCACTTCTCCTTCTTGTTCTTGCCCTGGTGAGTTAGATCACCCAAGGGAACTTGAAACCTTGGGTTCTAAGGGGGTAGTATGTTGGTATCCATTTCTAAAATCTTAATCCTCAACCCCTCAGTGGTGACCTTCCCATTAACATTTAGCTATTGTACACAATTAGATCAACCCAATGACATTTACAAAACTAGCACAATAACAACAGTATCCACAAACAAAAAAATTCCCCTCATAAACCTGGGGCTCACATTTCCCCAAATGCACACAGTACCCTGTGGTAGGGAAAGTGCAGTACAATGGTGGTAAGGCATACATATAGGGCAGAAGGGAGGGGACGAGATTTTTCTCTTCTCTCCTATCTATCATCCATGGAGTCCATGGGTGGGGCTACATTCCCAGTAGGAGACACCTCATCCAACAGTTTAAGAGTTATTTATTTCTAGAGAGTTTGAGGCACACTTGATTCAAAGTTAGATTGGAAGAACATGAGATGATATGGAGAAGAAAGAAGTCAGAGAAGGGAAACTGATTCTTGGGAAAATATCACCTTTTGATAGTGCCTCCTTCTATAGAACTACAGATATTTTCCTGGACTTATCACAGAAATACAGGGATATATCTGTAAAACACTGTACTGACTGATAACTATCTAAAGAAGTTATTGTTTTTGTTTTTGGAGGATATTGACATTTACGAAAAGATCCGGTATAGACAAGTCCAGAACCTTGAACCCAATTCCTGGAGCACACCAGAGACAGTCCAAGAGAAAAAGCAAAAGAAAAAAACTCAGAACCAAAGAATGTTCAAAATGGAAAAGACTCCATCTCTTTAAGGTCCAGGCTTTCCCAGCCCTGAACCTAGTCTGTGTGAGGGCAAAGCTCAAATTCAGTGGGGTAGAGTACCTTACTCCTCTAGGCCTCGTAGGATCTGTTGTGACATTTACATGATTCCAATTAATTATTTTAGCCTCAGTTTCATCATCCATAAAATTGAGATGATAATAATAACACAGGGTTATGTCAATCAAATAGATAAATACCTTTAAAGTACCTTACAAACCTTGAAGTTCTATAAAAAAGGTCAACTATGATCATTGGTACCACTGTCAACCTCATCACCATCGTTATTAATTATATTATTATAATCATTCTCTGACGTTTGAAAGAGAACAAACTGACGATAGCTTTCCATTGCTCCAGGGCTCCTGAATCATGTGTACTTCCCCAGTTGTAGGCATAGCAATGTCCACCTCATCTCTCCAAACTCTAGGGTCATAAGAGTGTATAGAATGTTGTTTGTTGTCTTGAGGAGGGAAAGTGGAGAGAGGGGGAGAAAATTTAAAACTTATGGAAGTGAATGTTGAAAACTAAAAATAAATAAAGGAGTAAATGGGGAAAAAAAAACAATGTCGTTTGTTCTGGGCTGTGCCAGCACACCCTGGGACAAGCATGGCCATTGGTCTTTCTCCTGCCCCTGGGTAGGGTTCCCCTCAAGGGCAAGGGGCATTGTGCTTCTCCTAGGGCCTACTGGCACCCTTGGCCCCTGCCGACTTCAAACCATGCTTCTGATGCTGTCTCACCCTAGAGCCTCCCTCAGCCCCTGCAGCCTCCTGGCCATTTAACTATTCCAGGAATTTCTCTCCACAAGACCTCCTTCTCCCATTGATATGTTCTTCTCCCCAGCCTTCATTTTGTGCTGGGACCCAGACAGGCCAGCCTTCATTTCCCTGGTGCTGCTCCTGGCTCTTTGGACTTCAAAACCTAGCTCTCATGCTGAGTCCTTTCATGTTCCCCTATTCCTTCTCAGCTTTTCAGTTTCCTTTTGATGTCTTCTTCCTTCATCAGACTCTAAGTTCCTTGAGGGCAAGGAAAGTTTTTTGTTTTTGTTTGCATCTGTATGCCCAGCACTCAGTACCTTGTTAGACTCATTGTGGTTATTGTTTAGTTGTTTCATTTGTGTCCAACTCTTCATGATCCCATTTGGGGTTGGAGTCAAGAATTGTCTTTACAATTTGACCTCAGACACTTACTAGCTTTGTGACCCTAGATAAGTTACTTAACTCTGCTGACCTCAGTTCCTCATCAGTAAGATGAACTGGAGAAGGAAATGGCACATATTCAGCACCATATAAATATTAACTATTATTTTTTTGGGCATCTATGTGGCAGAGTGGATAGAGTGCCAGATCCAAAGTCTGGAAGACTCATCTTCCTGAGTTCAAATTTGGCCTCAGACACTAGCTTTGTGACTCTAAGTCACTTAACCCTGTTTGCCTCAGTTCCTCATCTGTAAAATGAGCTGGAAAAGGAAATGGCAAACCACTCCAGTATCTTTGCCAAGAAAACCCCAAATAGGGTCACAAAGAGTTGGACAAAATTAAGCAACAAAAATTTAAATATTTATTTCCTCCTTTATTCCTGTCTCCTAGGTGGGTGTATTCCTAGACCCCATTCCTTTGTGCTGACATGCTTCCTGTCATCCACTTCACTTATGCCCTTGATACAATTCCCTCTTATCTCTTTTGGAAGTTTTCCTTTTCAAACATTCTCTCTCTTACATCTTCAATCTCTCCTTATCTCTAGACTGCTTCTCCTTTGCCTACAAACATGAACCCATCTCCTTTATCCATTAACAACCTTCACTTGACCCTCCCATCTATCATTCTCTATCTCTCCCTCCTTTCTCAGGCAGACTTCCAAAACGACATCATCCATTCATTCCTTACCTTTACTCCCTTACATCCCACTCCCTTCTTAGGTCCTTTTGGTTGGATTCCTGACCACACCCTTCTACCTAAACTTCTCTCTCCTCCAATAAATCTGATGGCTTTTTCTCAGTCTTTATGCTTCTCTGGAACTTTTGGCATCACTGAACACCTCTTTCCTCCTAAAGCTGCCTCTTCCTTTGATTTCTGGGAAATTGCTTTCTCCTAGCTGTCCTACCTGTCTATTCTTTTGTAGCATCCTTTTCATTCATCTCTTAACCACTAAATGTGGGTGTCCCCTGAGACTCTGTCTGGGATGTTGTGTGTGTGTGTATATATATATATATATATATATATATATATATATATACACATACATATGAAGAGAAAGAGAGGTATTATATCTCTGTCTCATGATCTGTCTGTCTCTGTCTCTCTCTGTCCTTGTCTCTCTCTGTCCCTCTGTTTCTGTCTCTCTTTCATTCTCTTTGTGTCTGTCTCCTCTATCTCCCTCCCTCTCTCCCTCTCCCTCTCCCTCTCTCTCTCTCTCTCTCTGTGTGTCTCTCTCTGTCTCTATCTCTCTCTGTCCCTCTGTTTCTGTCTCTCCCTTTGTGTCTGTCTCCTTCTCTGTCTCTCTGTCTCCCTCTCTCTCTCTGTCTCTCTCTGTCTCTCTCTGTATCTCTGTTTCTGTCTCTCTCTGTCTCTCTCTCTGTCTCCCTCTCTCTCTCTCTGTCTCTTTCTGTCTCTCTCTGTATCTCTGTTTCTGTCTCTCTCTGTCTCTCTCTCTGTCTCCCTCTCTCTCTGTATCTCTGTCTCTCTCTCTCTGTTTCTCTCTGTGTCTGTCTCTCTCTGTCTCTCTGTCTCTGTCTCTCTCTCTCTCCCTCACTCTGTCTCTTTCTCTCTCTGTATCTCTGTTTCTGTCTCTCTCTGTCTTTCTCTCTGTCTCCTTCTTTCTCTGTCTCTCTGTCTCTCTCTCTGTCTCTGTCTCCCTGCATTTGGCTTCTTTTCTCTCCCCTCCATCCTCTCCACATGTGGCAAAATAATCTTCCTAAAGTACAAGTATGATCACGTCACTCTTCTGCTAAAGCAAAACAAAACAACAACAATAAAAACCCTTCAGTAAAACACTGCTATGGATAGCTAGGTAGCACAATGAATAGAGCTCTGGACCTGAAGTCGGAAAAACCTAGGTTCAAATCTGGCCTCAGACACTTACTAGCTGGGTGACCCTGGGCAAGTCACTTCACCTTGTTTGCCTCAGTTTCTTCATCTGTAAAACGAGATGGAGAAAGAAATGGCAATCACTGTAGTATCTTTGCCAAGAAAACCCCCATTCATGAAGAGTGCAAAGATGCTCATCAGTGCTTGCTCGGCTATTTATGGTCTTAGAAAGATTATGAAGACCTGGGGCATTGAGAATTTAAATAACTTGTCTAGGGTCCCACAGTTGGTATGTCAGAAGATGGATTAGAACTCAGATCTTCCTACTTCTGAGATAGGCTCTCTATCCACTATTATGTGCTGTCTATATGCATGCATGTCCATGATGAACTCATATATTTTTGTGTGTATGTATATATATATATATATATATATGTGTGTGTGTGTGTGTGTACATGTATGTATATGTGTCACATACAGGAGAAGGGTATGACAACTAGCACTGTTTGTGGAGTGCAAGTTATGGGAAGTCATAAGAGATGAAATCTAGCTGGCAAGGTCCTGAGTGTTATTAGATTATGGAGGGGCTTAAGTACTGGGCCAAGGAGCTTAAACTCTACTCAGAAGGCGATAAAGAGTCATTGAAAGGCTTTAGGCAAGAAATATGACCCTATCTATACATAAGGAAGATTTTCTGGTCATAGTGTAAAGCATGTATTGGGGCAGAGAGTGGAGGCAGGAAGAACCATTAGCAAGCAAATGGAACCATAATGAAGTCATCTCTCATTTATACGATACTTTTAGGTTTCCAAAGCACTAACTTTCCAGCCATATTTTGTCATAGGTAATAGAAGTGTTAACATTCCCGTTTTGAAAGACAGCGTGTTATAGTGGATAGAAAGAGGCTTCAGAGCTAAGAGGACCTAATCTTACCTTTGGCACATACTGGTCACGGGCAAGTCACTTAAACTCTTGGTACTGCAACTACACATCCCAAGGAAGGTAGGAACTTCCATTGATAGAAGTAGTTTTCTCATATGAGATTTCCCTATGCCTTTGAAATTATAAACCCGGTCCCTACAAGTCATTTTAAAGATGAAGAGCTTGGGGCCCTGGAAAGTGAAGGCACATGCCCAAGCTCTCATGAGTAGTAAGGAGGAGAGGCTAGATTGAAAGTCTTGTCCCTTGTCACCAAGTTCAGCTGGTTAGACCCTCGAGGACTCATCCTGTGCTGTCCCTGCCCTCAGGTCCTTTATTACCCAGGAGATAGAGCCAGGTTAATGAAGAGGCTGCACCTCCCTTCTCCCCATTCCTCATATTCCATCGTGCTAATTCTAGCTTCTGTCTCAGCTTGACTGAGCCAAGGAGGAGAGGAAATGAAGCTTTGAGTTTAATTTAATGAAATGTCTTATCCCCGTACAACCCAGCAGGCACCTCTGATACAAACTCGTTTTGTGTCTCTCTCAACAGGAATCACTTACGATGGACATTGTCTTTCTCCCTTTCTTCAATAATGGCTGTTGTCTGGACAACAACTGTTCCTCATTGCCTAAGCCCTATGGGAAGTGGGGGAGTAGAGCAGAAAGCATAACAGTTTTGAGGACAGAGGAGCTCAATTCAAATCCTGTGTCTTCTCCTTACCCCTGAATAACCTTGGGCAAATTCCTTAGCCCCTTGGTGTCCTCAGTGCTTCTTCTCAATCACCCTTGAGTTTATAATCCTGTTCAAATGAGGAAAGGGAGGAGGGGTAGATTCTAAGATCTTTTCCAGCTCTAGCACTGGTGTGATTTAGAATCTAAGGAAAGGAACTAAATCTACATCAGAAGACTGTCTCATACTACTTCTGTTCCATCATAGGATTTGGTGCTAAAAGGGGCCTTCCAGATCATGTAGCCCAACCCCTCATTTCACAGATGAGGAAACTGAGGTTCAGAACAAGAAGGCACTAACCCAAGGTCATTGATCTAGTAAATAACAGAGCTGGTATCATGAAGACAATTTCTATCTCCCCCCTTGAGAGCTCAGCATATGATAGGAGTTCAATAAATGTCTGTCGAATGACAAGCTTCATGTGTGTACAGTGTACAAAGGTCTTGCATTGGTCTCTGAGCATTAATGCATGCAGATCACAGGTTGCTACCCTCAGTGGCATTTTCCTCCAAAATGGATAATCCTCTCTCAGTGGCTGTCAGTACATGTGTGTATTCACAACATCAGAGGATTTAGAGCTGAGAGGGGCCTCAAAATCATTCTAATCCAACTCTTTTCTATAGAGGAGGAAACAATCCTACTGTGCTTAAGTGAATTACCCCAGGTCACACAGAGAGTAAAGCCCCATCTGTTGCCTCCAAATCCATGCAGGGACCATTCTGCTAGGATACTCTGGTTCTTGGCACTTTCAACTCATCCCATATCTTCACCAGGTTTGCCCCACCCACTCAACAATAGCAGATCATGACACCATCCACTACCAGTTAATACTTAACAAGCCTTCCCTTTTCCAGGCTACATAGCTTTAGTTTCTTCAAATAATACTCAAAGGGTACTGAGCCCCTTTGCCATCTTGGAGTCAACCATAATAATAAAATCCCCCAATGCTTAGCACCAGGCTTGGCACATAGACGGACATGAATGAATACTTGTTGGTTAACAGTTTTTAGTTCTATTATATTTTACAAAGTGTCCTCACAATATGCCTGAGAGATAACTACAAGTGTTATCTCTATTTTATTGGAGGAAGTGGAGATTCAGAGAGTTGAAGTGACTTAGCTAATCTCAGTATCCTTTCCATACTGCCACAGTTGCTGGATATGTGTGTGTGTGTGGGGGGGGGGGAGGTTGAAGTGGGGGAGATTGAGTCAGGAGTGGGTGTGTGGCTGCTGGGGCAATGCCACTTCCCCATGCCTTATAAATATGACTCAATTAGGAAGTCCCCTACCTTTCCTCCTTCCCTGACAAAGTTGCCTTCCTTTCCCACATCCTACTCAGTCAGGCTTCTCTTCCTTCTTCTTTTCATCGTGTGTACCCCATAATAACTACAGATCCCTTTCAAGAGACCTAGAAGTGGGATATGGGTTAAGAATATGATCCCAATCCAACCCTGGGGACAGTTACCAAGTGACACCTTCTCTTTATAGTTGTCACAGCCCATCTCCCAAGACTGTCTCTGTGGTGCAGCCAAAAGCAATAATTTGATGATTTGATTCTTAAGAGATTCAGAAATATTAGTTAACTTGAATATGAGATGCTCTTTCCCCAACCTTCCTTGCTTCCAATCTCTTTGATCATTAGATTTGCAGTTAATCTCACACACAGCAATTCTGTGATTTTTTTTCTTTCTGGGCAGGTTAATTAAACCTGTCTTTAAAGTGATATTTTTTTCCCAACTCTAGTTGAAGGCAGGATAAGAAAGCTGAGTCTTTAATACCCGGTGGCATTCACTATGGAGTATTTCAGTCCTTGGAAACCAGAAACACTGAAACTAGTCTAATCTAAGCAACACAATGAATACCATCCATTTTTGGATGTCAGAAAAATAACATCATGAACTATGAGAGCTGGACAGGATTTTAGGGCGTAGAATATAGACTACCACTACTAGGTATGACCTTAGAACATAGATGGATGGAACTTGAAGGGGTAAAAGAATAGAGAGCATCAAAGCTGAACATAGAATAATTGAATTTCAAAACTGGGGGAGACCTTAGAACACAGACTATAGAATGTTAGCCTTGGAAGGTATCTTAAAATGTAGAACATAGAATGTCAGATGTGTTAAGGGGCCTTTAGAATAGGGAATTTAGAATGTCATCACTGGCAGGGACCATAGAATACAGAATTTAGGATGTGAGCCCTGAAAAGGGCCTAAGAACACAGAACTTAAAATGTCAGTGCTAGAAGAGACCCCTGAGATTTTTCTGGTCCATTCCCTTCATTTTGCAAATGGGGAAAAAGAAGCTCAAATCAGTTAACTGACTTGTTCCAAGTTACATAGTAAGTAGAAAATACAGTATTTAAATACAGTTCTCTGACTTTTTCCCCTCATTTCATCACAATGGCTTCCTATTAGCATTAGCTTTTCTCAATTTTGACATAGAGGGGAATTGGACTTGGAAGCAGGTAGGTAGAGGTGTGGTGATGAAGGAATAACTTATTAAAAAATAAATTGAGCAATAAACATCTAAAGAAATGGGACATTTAAACATTCAAAGTAATTGATACCAGAAAAAAATATGATAGAATGAAATCTATTTTCACAATAAACCATCCATTAGTTGGGCCATCAGCATAACCCTAATCCAAAGTTATGAGAATCCATTACAGATAAAATCAAATACAATTTTCTGCATTCCATGAATCAAAAGCACATATGTATTGAGAGCCTGGCTTGTCTTTTTGTGCCTGCATTCCAAGAGAACAGAATATAGATCTGATTTCTCATATTATATAGCACTGGTGTCTGTTAAGGGCACTATGCCCTAGAAATTCACAGTAAACACAGAAAGCCAGGACATGAGATGGAAAAGAAAGAAAGAAAAAAGCTATCCAGACAGCTAGAGGTAAAAATATGAAAAGTGCATTTAAAAAAGAGGAGGAAAAACCCTCTCTTTTTATGGATTGAATAGATAGCTTGGTGTCAGGAATTCCTCATGCAACTCTGGCCCGTGCTCCCTCACAGGTAAACAGACAAACACAGACACAAAAGTAGAAACAGACAGACAGACAGACAGGCAGGCAGGCACATATATAGAAACAGGGTCAGGGTCTCCCAAGCAGCCTCCAAAGAAGGTTCCCATGACACACTAAACTCTGTCTACTTTTCCTACACTTTTCCTACTGAAAACTTCATCTGAGGTGCAGTACATCATAGGTCAATTCATGCCGATCTTTCTGCCACAAACACCCCCTGAAATCTCACCCTCCTTCTGTCTTCTTTCATTCCTCCATCTCATTTGGTAGAGTGGGATACATTCCTCCTCCAAAGGCTCTTCTCTTTCTAGTCATCTTGTTTCTTCCTATATTGGAGAAGCGCTCTGGCCTACCTCCCTGCCTCCAGGCAGAATACAGATAAAATGTCCTTGACAACTAACTATCTACCAGAGGGGTTCTCAGTCCTTTTTTTTTCCCTTGACCCCATTAGCAGTCTGGTGGTGCCTATGAACCTCTTCTCAGAATAATGTTTTTAAATGCATAAAATAAATTACATGGGATTACAAAGGAAACCAATTATAGTGAAATATAGTTGTCAACATGTTAAAAAGGAAAAACAGCTTCACAGGCTCCAGGTTAAAAACCCCTGTTCTACTTCTTTACCTTGCCTGGAGAATTTATGGCTCATAACTCAGAGTTGGTAAGTATACTGCAACAACAACAGCAGCTAACCTTTATACAGTGCTTACTACGTGCCAGGCACTATGCTAAGTGCTTTACAATTATATTACCTCATTGGATCCTCACAACAACCATGAGCGGTGTTGTTATCCTCATTTTATGGATTAGGAAACTGAGGCAAACAGGGTGAAGTGACTTGCCCAGAGTCACACAGACAGTAAGTGTCTGAGGTTGGATTTGAATTCAGGCTTTCCTAATTTCAGGTTCGGTGTTCCAACCACTGGGCCACGTAGCCACCACTATCTAATCTCCTTTTGGGTTTGAATTATGCTCTGTTTAATTTTTGTATCCCCAGGGCCTCACAGAGTGCCTTTCCTATCGTAGGGACCCCATAAGTGCTGAATTGAATTGAATTTCTTCACATCAAACCTAAAGCTGCCTTCTTGAGATTTCTGTCTTCAGTCTAATAGCATCTTCTGGTCCTAGTTAAAACATTTTTGTAAGATGTGATCCACTCATAACCTCTTTCCAAGTCTTACAAAAGTGAGTGATAGATGTAGCATAATAAATCAGGTGGTCTGGGCTAGAATCTTGTCTTAAATACTTACTAACTGTGTTATTATGAGCAGAGCTCGGAGACCCAGATTCCTTATCTGTTAAAAAGGGACTAATAATGCTTATGCCACCTGCCTCAGACAACTGGGAAGATATCTCTTTACTAATGTCCAGTTGTTAGCAAGAGAAACAGGGGACCTAAATTGTTCATTTGAATCAGTTGTGACCTTAGAAACATGATCACCAGCTTGTTAGAATTATGTGTACAGCAAAAGTAAAAAACCAAAATTGAGTATGGGCTTGAGGTGCCCCTTACCCCTTGAGTAAATCAGTCTTTGTAACTCCTCTTCTTCTCTTTGTATTTCTCTCCCATATTTCTTGAACATTTTCCAGATGGGTGAGGTTACTTGTTAGCTGAGTTGCAAGTAAATACATATAAAATATCACCTGTAGCAGAAATATGAAATTTTTCAGAAAGAAAATGAGTAGAAATTGAGTTTGTTGATCTTGATTTGCAATCTCAACCATGATATTTGTTACTGAATTGATTTTAAGCAGGAGTGATACTTAAATACATTTGTAGCTTAGGTTTGATTTATTTATCTGTATCCCATTTCACAGATGGCAAAACTGAGGCTCCGAGAGATTTCATGTCTTGGTCTATGTTTAACTTGTCAATAGTGGCAGAAGTGAGACTCATTATAGGTTATTCTGGTTATCTGCATGAATAAAGGCCAAGCTCAATTTCTGTGAATATCACTATAAGTCACTTTGCTATGCCTTATTTCATAATTAAAGGGACGAATTGCCTCCATGTGAATAATGTGCTTCTACCCCAGGTCTTATCTGCATAAAAACCTGTCATTGGAATCAGAACAATCTGAGATTCCTGAGTTTATTACCATCAAATGTTTATTATCATATATTACAGATAATACTACAATATCATATGTATCTTATATTGAGGACCAATGACATCACATGAATTGGATTGAAGTAAGGCTTTTGACTTACGACTCTTTATGACCCCGTTTGACTAATGACTCTTCCTGACTCATCCATGTCCAATGGTAAGGCAAAATCAAGATCACTAGCGATGGCCTGGGATGCACAGGATGGATGACCTTGGAGTTTTTTATGTCTGAGTAAGCTCTAAGCACTCTACAGTGCCTGCTTTAACTACCTTCATGGCCATTGGAACAAATTGTTGTCATCTGCCCATTCTGCCAACACAAGGTTTACACATGCTTAGTCCTCCTGACTCACCAATGGGTTTAAATCTTGCTGGTTACTCTCAACTTGGTTTGGCCAATCCACCTAGATGATTTTACTGGAGCATGACTACTGCTCATGCTACAGCTTCTTGGAGCCACAGTTTAGAGTTGGGTGAAGGGAGACACTAAAGGTGGATGAGCAGACCTGAAAAGGTCTCAGCAGGCTCTCACTCCAGAGGTGCTAGTTCTCCTGAACACCACATGCCCCCAAGAGTTTAAGAAGTCACTAAGAACATTGTTGCAGGTCTATTGAGGTAAAAACTTCATTCCCTAACCTGCCTAACGTGTGGATCATTTTTTTCTCAGGGAAGGTAAAGGGATCCTACAATCATCATCTTAGAGCTAGAAGGGACTTTCAGAAGCCATTTGATTCCACCCCCTAGTTTTACAGATGATGAACCTGCATGAGAGAGGTGATGTGATTTACCCAGCAAAACACAGTGAGTTAGTAGCAGAGCCAAGATTTGAACTCCAGTTCCAGCCTACTTGCATTGACACAGGGAATGCTACAAACTCAGGAGTGTTAACCGTGAAATTGTTTTGTTATTTAGCTACTTACACTCTTTTACTCTCTCATAAGGTAAATCAATATTTTTCAACCCCACTGTCTGGAAGCAGCAAAACAGCTTTGTAATGAAGTAATTACTGGAGAGAGGGATTTGGCTCTCAAAACTATGTGTCAGACCTAGTGGTGGGAACATAGATTTAGAGCCTAAGTGGCTGGCTGAAATTAGTTTCTTCTTTTTGACTTTACTAAATCTTTTTGTTATTCTTGCTTAGTCATTTCAGCCATGTCTTACTCTTTATGATCCCATTTGGGGTTTTCTTGGCAGAGATAACTAGAATGTTTTCCTGTTTCCTTCTCAAGTCCATTTTAGAGTTGAGGAACTAAGGCAAACAGGGTTAGGTGACTTGCCCTGAGTCACACAGGTAGTAAGTGTCTGAGGCCAGATCTGAACTCAGGAAAATGAGTCCTCTTGACTCTAGGCCCAGAACTGTATCCTTCAAGCTACCTAGATGCCCCAACTCAATCCTTATAGGTTGGCTCATTCATACTACTAGGGCAGTGGGCCATTCTTTTTTTCTCTGTTACTGCCAACAAGCAATCTCTGAAATTCCAAGTTGAAATGGACTTTAGATGTCCAACCTACACCAAACAGGAACCTCTTTTACCAATATCTAATACAAATGTTCATTGAATTACTGCTTCCACCATTGGAGAACTCACTATGATCAAATGCAGCTCATTGTATGATGGTTATTATTAGGAAATTCTGCCTTATTTCAAACCTTAATACATTTGACACAATCACTTCCACCCACTAATCTTAATTCTTTCCCCAGGGACAAAGCAAAATAATTCCAATTTTCTATCCACTTGATTGATCTTCAAATATCTGACAACTTCAATCAAGCCTTCCTTGAGTTACCTCTTCTCCAAATTAAAAATTCTCAGTGATTTCATCTAATAACTTTTTATGATACGGTCTTGGAATCCCTTGATATCCTGGTCACGCTTCTCTATATTATTCCTTCATGTCAAGATGTGATCTTGTGTGACAACATTTCTAAAATGTAACTCCCAGAACTGGATCCAACACTCCAAATGCAATCTGATCAGGGCAGAGCAGAATGGGTTATCCCCTCCTTCTTTGTAAAAACTGCTTTTATTGATGAAGGCCAAGATAAATTAGGTTGGCTTGTTGTGTCCTGGGTCATTCTGTAACTTTGTCAGATGAACAGCTACTTTGCCTCACATCCCTGATTCTAGACTTGTACAGTTGAGTTTGCTTAAACCCAAATGCAGGACTTTATTTTTATCCCTTCTAAATTTCATCTTATTAGATTCCTCTAATCTTTCTAGCCTGTTGAAACCTTTTTGGATCCTAATTTTATCATCTAACCTATTAGTTATCTTTCCAGCTTTATATCATCTGCAAGTTTGATGAGCATGCAAACTGCATTTAACCAAGTTACTGATGAATGTGTTAAACCAGAGGTGGTAAGTTCTTAGAGATGATCTTGACTAATACCTTCATTTTACAGGAGAAGAAACTGAGGCTCAGAAAAGGGAAATAATTCACTTAAGCACATCACTTGAGTTATATACTAACACAGCTAGTGAATGGTAAGGCTGGAATATCAATCCACATCTTGTGAGTCCCGTTCAATCCTCTCCCCACTACAGCACTCTTTCTCCTGTATCATGCCAAGGTCATGGTCACGTTTTCCAAACCAAGCATCAGAACACATGAAAAAGGATATTTTTAACATATATTTTGGTCATTTGATGTGGGCAATTTGTGGACAACAAGGCAGGATAATTGAAGTTGCAAATGTAACAGAAAATTCAGGACTTAGTGTTACCTTAACAATTCACCACACGTATTCATCATGATACACAGAGTATGCTGAAAAGAGTTTCAGGATAGAATCAGAAGACCTGGGTTTGAATTGCAATTTGAATACTTGTTAGCTTCATGAATTTGGTCAAATTTTTATGCCACTCTGGGCCTTTTTTCTCATCTGTAAAATAAGGCTGCTAATATTTATATTCCCTACTCTACAGGGTTGTCATATGACAAGCAGTTTTAAAAGTTCAGGCCTTTAGACTCTACAATCCAGGGTTCTTTATATTATACCTTCATTCACTCACTCCCTAACTTCATTCATTCATTCACTCATTCATTCCTTCTTTTGGTGAAAGGATCTCGGGGACTCCCTAATTAACCCATAGAGATCAAATAACCCATATATAGTATCCCTAAAAATGATCTTTATGCTTTAGCCTGATGACTTCCAGTGAGCATAAACCCACTGCTTTCCAAAGAATTCCATTCCACTTTTGGTTAATTGTAAATATTAGGAAGTTTGACATCTATAGCTATATTGAAAAGATTACTAAAAATGTTCAATAGTACAGAATTGTGAATAGATCAGGGTAGCTAAGTGGCACTGTGGATAAGAGTGCTGAATCTAAGGTCAGAAGATCTGAGTTCAAATTCAGTCTTAGTCAAGTACTAGCTTTCTCACCCTGGGCAAGTCACTAAACCCTGTTTGCCTCAATTTCTTCATTTGTAAAATGAGCTGGAAAAGAAAATGGTAAACCATTCCAGTATTTTTGCCAAGAAAATCTCCAAAGAGATCATGAAGAATCAGACACAACTGAAAATGACTGAACAACAAGAGGATGGATCCTGAGGCACTCTGCTAGAGACCATCCTTCAGGTTGCTATCCGCTGATTAATCACTACCTTTGGGTCCATTCATTCAATTGATGTAACTGGGGGACTGGATTTGGAGTCAGGAAGACACATGCATTTGAATTTTAATTGTGTGATCCTGGGCAAGTCACTTAATCTCTCTCAGCCTGGCTTCCTCATTTGTAAAGTAGTGATATAAAATCTTTTATCTCACAGTGTTTCTGTGAGGATAAAATAAAATATGTAAAGTGCTTTACACACTTTACAAAGCTATATATTAGCTATGATGATTATTACTAAGTGGCTTCAAACTGACCTAACTTGCTAGAATCTAGCCTATACGTCTCTCCATCTTACAAATAAGAATAGAATGATTTTGCATGTTTTTGCATATTACTTCATGTCTTCATAGAAAGACCTATGTCTGCATGTATATGTGAGGACATGTGTGGCTGGGTGTGTGGCTGTTCTGGTGTATGCTGGGATGCTTTTTTCTATCTGCAAAGGGAGAAAGTCATGCCTGGGCATCTAGCCAGCTATGCTATGCAACTAAAAAAATGCCAGGTCCAGGACCCAGGCTGTCTGCTCATCCACAGAGAGCCCCTGACAAGCAGGAGGCTTTCCTTAATGCTGCCCATTTCTGGCCATAAGTGGGCTCTGGGCTCAGGGTCAGAGTGTGGGGAGCAGGAAATGTTCTGATGAGAATCTCAAGTTCCACTGCACCCCAGCTAGCCCAACCTTTTCATCTAAAAGAAGCAAGACAAGGCTTGTGGAGACAGATAGGAACAAGAGCCTTCCTTGTTGCCTGGCAGGAGCCCCTAGAAGCCAGTGGAGGCAGGATTCACTCCCCAGTGTCCTTGTGGGATGTAGTGGAAGGAGCAGTGAACTTGGACTTCAAAGACCCGCTGCGTTCAGGTCCTAGCCCTCCCTGCTAGGGAGATGCATAACCCTGAATAAGTGACTTAGCTTTTCTGAAGCTCCATATCCTTCTGTGTAAAATGAGGCAGCTGGATTCCAGGATCTCTAACATCCCTCCCAGCATGAGTATTTCCTAATTCTCTCATTACTCGTTCACCAGCTCAACGTGAGATTATTATCATTCATGCTAACTCTCTCTGCTCTCCTCATCCATCTGGAAATGTGGTCATAGGGGGATGCAGTGGCCATGCATTGGGTTGCCACAGGGGTCTTGAAGAATATCTTTGTCTCTGGGCTCAGAGCCAGCTTCCAAGATCCCTGGACCAAGTGACCAGTTGGTTGGCAGAACCAAGGGTCTGACTCTTCATCATATTCAAAGCCTTCAACAGAACAGACCTGGGAGACTTCCAGGCCCCTGTTCTCTCTCACATCCTTTCAGTGTTGTGTTGGTCAGGCAGTCTGTAACCTTTCTCTTTCAAGGGGCTTCAGTGAAAAGAATTGAATGGTCGTGAATTTACTCTCTTTGGAGAGGTGGCAGAGGCTGGGATTTACCAGGTTTGCCTCCTAGAAAACCCATCTGAGCTCCTTGGAACCTTGGCTTCCAAGCAAATGACAATTAGCCTCATAGTTTGTGAACAATTAGCATTCCAAGTCCACCTACAAACAGTAGTAAGAGGCCTGGTCTAGTAATCAGGTATCCCTATTTCACCACTTGCTACCTTTATGGCCCTAGGCAAGTCACTTCCCAGATGTGTGCCTCATTTTCACCACTTGTAAAATGGATATTCAACTGTACAATTCCCTAAAGCCCCTTCTAGGACTATGACGATTTATCAAGGACAAGGACTTTTTTTTCACATTTACTGTACATTCATAGCGCTGGCATATAACTCACATTCCAGTTGGATGAAGGGTAGAGTCACCCAGACATTGTCTGACAGGAAAGCCTGAAGTAATATCAGAATTCTGAGTCTTCTCTGCAAATTAAGGAAGCTCAGGCCATTGAAAGCAACTACTGTCAATGAATGGGAGGCAACTGCTGACTTGCTGTACCTTCCTAGGGAAATAAAGAATCTAGCAATGATAATTGCTAGTTCTGCCACTACTGTTACTACTACTACTGCCAACACCACCTCTCCTCCTCATACAACTACTACCTACTACTATGACCTACTACTACTACTGTTACTACTACTACCATCACCCACTATTACTACTATTGCTGCTACTATTACTGCTACTGCTGCTACTGCTAATTACTTCTACTACTACCACCACCACCACCACCACCACCTGCTACTAGTACTACTGCCACCTAGTATTAACTGCTAACTATTACTACTAACAATAGTAACTACAACTTCAACGATAATTCAAATTTCTATAGAATTTTAGTGGCTATAAAATTTTTCTATTCACATCTGGAAGGTCAGTTCCAGAAGTAATTATTAATTTGTTTGTCCATTTACTTATTTGTTTAATTATTAACTCTATGTATTAATTTGTTTATACTTTTTTTTGCTCATTCCTTTTATTTATTGGTTGGTTTTTCTCTCTCCTTACTTGCTTGTTTGTTCATTCATTCATCTATCCATCCATCTATTCATTCATTTAGTAGGGCAGCTAGGTGGTGCAATGGATAGAGCACCAGTGAAGGAGTCAGGAGGACCTGAGTTCAAATCTCACCTCAGACACTTGATACTCACTAGCTGTGTGACCTTGGGCAAGTCATTTAACCCCAATTGCCTCATCCTGGGTCATCTCCAGTCATCCTGATGAATATCTGGTCACTGGATAGCTCTGGAGGAGAAGTGAGGTTGGTGACCTGCACAGCCCTCCCTCACTCAAAACAAAGTCACATGCCAGTCATGTCTATTTCTCTGTTGGCCTGGTCTTCTTCATCCACAAAGGACGAACACACACCCATTCATTTAGGTCTGGGCCTGAGATTTCTTCAGTGTGGTGAAGCCCTGATGTGGAAACTTTTTCTTCCATTGCAGTTTGGCAATACATCTGTCATTTATAACCTTAGAGAGTTACATGAGGCATGAAAAGTTAAACAATTTGCCTAGGGTTACATGGTCAAAGATAGGACTTTATCCCAGATCTACTCTTAGTATACCCTTTTGTCTACAACACTGCTACCTTTAAGTGCAAATTTAATTATCCTCATTTTTTAGATGAGGAAACTGAGGCTCAAAGAATTATACTGACATATTCATGATTGGAGTTAGTGTTCATGCTCAGATTCAAATGAATATAAAACCTAAGTCAGGAGAGCTAGGTTCAAACGTTCTTAACTAGGAGATCACTGATAAGTCACTAAGCCTCTCTGATTTCCAATTACCTCAACAATAAACCTGGATGTTGATACCTAAGCTACTTGACTCAAAGGACTGATTGGGGGAAAATGCTTTGCAAAGCTTCAAGATCTATAAAAATGTGAGTTATTGTTATTTTCTCTTGGATGCCTCTTGGTCTAGGCATAATGGCTCTAAAATTGGTCTCCATGGACTCATTTAAGTGTGTTTGTATATGTATGTTTATGCATGTATGTTTATGTGTGTATGTTTGTGTGTGTATTTAGAGAGAGAGAGGAAAGGGGAAGCAGGGAAAGAAAGAGGAGGGAGGAGAGAGAAAGAGAGGGCAGAAGGGAAAGAGAATATATTGAAACATATATTTCAATAACTGTATTTGACATAATTGATATAATCTTGTGCATTTTATTTCATGCATTTAAAAATATTATTGTGAGAAGGTGTCTGTAAGTCCCACTAGACTGCCAAAGGGGTCCATGAACCAGAAAAAAAAAAATGCGATTCTCTGCATGTGCACAAGAACACTGGAATAAGAACAAAGGAGTGGATTACTTCTTCATCCTCCAGTTTAGCTAGTGAGTAGGGTGATACGGTGGAACGAGTGTGGGGATATAGAGTCAGAATCAAATACCAGCTCACTATTACACGATCTTGGCCAATTTCATTTCTCTGGGTCTCTGTTTCTTAATCAGTAAAAAGGGTGTGAGACCCAGTGACCTCTAACATCCTTTGCGGCTCTAAATCCTATGACTCTTACTCAAGCAGCTCTCTTTCTCTGGGATCCTGAGCATGATCCAAGGCATGCCCTATTTGACTTTCTTTTTGGTAGAGCTGCCCTGCAGGAAGACCCAGGACAGTAGATGTATTTATTAGGCAATGCTATCTGAGCAGCATCAAGGGCCTGAGGCTCTGACATTCTCCTACAAGGCAGGATCAGCTTTGGGAAGATAGGAGAGAGATAGAATCTTGCTATCCATCTGGCACGTGAGGTACTGAAAGCCCCCAAACAGCAAAAAAAAGATCCTTCTGATCTCCTAGAAGGAAATGGATCAATGCTTTTGTAAGTGTTTACAGGGACACTAATGGAGATGAATCTGCTAAGGTGAGAATGGAGCACACCCATGGGCATAAGATAAACTCACTTTTTGGCTGATGTTTTTTTATTTTTACCTGATGCTCATTACAGATTACGATGCTCCACCTCCCTGGAAAGCCATTCCTTGTAACAAAAAATAAAATGATGAGGGGGTAGTACTCAGCAAAACTACTTAACATATCAACTGAGTCAGTCGGTGTATGAAAGATTCCATTTTTCCATTCCATCGCCTCTGCAAAGAAGAGAATACATGAGGCAGGTAGGTGGCACAATGGATAAAGTTCTGGGCCTGGAATCAGGAAGACCTGAGTTCAAATCTGGCCTCTGCTTTGTCCTAGCTGTGTGACCCTGGGGAATTCTCTTAACCTCTATTTGCCATCGTTTCCTCATCTGCAAAATGGGATTAATAATAGTACCTACGTTATGAGGATCAAATGAAATCATGTTTGTAAAGAACTTAGCACAGAACAAGCGCTATATAAACGGTAACTATTATCTTTTTCGGGGATCAAGTTTGGTTATTAAAATTGCACTATCAATTTTTTTGAACTATCTTTTTATATTTACATGATTGTAGCCATTATATGTATGCACACTTATGTGTATGTTATAAAACATACAGGAGATGTATGATAATATAGTCATTTTTCAGGCATGTCACACTCCATGAACACATTTGGGATTTTCTTGACAAAAATACTAGAGTGGTTTCCATTTCCTTCTCATCTTACAGATAAGGAAATCGAGGCAAACAAAATGAAAGGATTTGTCCAGGGTCACACAGCTAGTAAATGTCTGAGGCCAGATTTGAACTCATGAAGATGAGTTTTCCTGTCTCTAGGCTCAGCACTCTATCTATTGTGCAGCCTAGCTACCCATGATAATATAAAAATATGTCTTTAAGGAGCTGTATGTCAGAAAGATTAAGAAGGGCCATTACACATAGAGATATCAAGGGAAGGCAAGTGGGTAGCTAGAGTGTAGCAATTAGTACTTTCAAAATGTCAGGAGACGGTGGAAAAGGCATTCAGCATTCTGGGTGGGCCCTTTGTGATGATCTTACAGGACTATATGAAGAAAAGTCTCAGGGATGGGTTTTGTTCTACCTCATCAGAAGAAATTTCCAAGTCATTGAGTCAAATTAATCAAATATCAAATAATCATTTATTGCGACCCACTACATGTCAGGCATTGTGCTAAGTAATGAGATTACAAACAAACCCACAAACAAACCCTTGGTCCCTTCTCTCAAGGATCTCACAGTCTAGTGAAAGAGAAAACATACACAAAATTATTTGCAAACAAAATATATGCAGGATAAATTGGAGATTATATCAGAGGGAAGTGACTAAGATCAAAGCAGACTTTTTGCAGAAGTGGTCCTTATTTGAGACTTGAAGAAAGCCAGGGAAGAGAGGAAGGAGAGAGTTCCAGGGTGAGTGACAGCCAGTAAGAATACCTGGAGTTGGCCAATAGAAGGTGATATACTTGGAACAGCAAGGAGGACCTTGTTGCTGGATCACAGATTACATGGGAGGGGAGATCCAATTGAGTATCTGAGTATTTGAAAAATTTTGTATTTTATCCTGATTCTATTTACATCACTTGGCATCTATTCATATAAGTCTTCTCATATTTCACTGAACTTTGGATAATCACCATTCGAGGCTCTTAAAGGGCCTTTATAGGTCATCCAATCCAATACCTTTACTTTACCAGTTAAGGATATTGAAGCCCATAGATGGGAAGTTACTTTCTGAAGATCATATAGCTAGTCAGCAGAATGGGGATTTGAATCCAGTCCTCTGACTCATATCTCCATGCTCTTTCCCAGAATCAGGAAATGGAAGAGCTGGACAGAGAGATGGTATGGTATTATGGAAAGAATCCTGGCCTCCTAGTTATAAGGCCTAGGTTTTAATCCTCATTCTGCTGTTTACCATCTGTGTGGCCTTGGAAAAATCAATTAGCCCCTTTGGACCTCAGTTTCCATATTTATAAAATGAAAGAGGGAGTTGGCCTCCAGAACTATGACTTCTGTATAACTTTAGAAACTGTCTGACCAATCACCATTTTTATGAGTGAGGCAACTGAGACCTAGAGAAATGAGTTGACCAAGGTAAATCATTTGTGCCCCTAAACAGAACATCTGGGATTTACACTTAGGTCTTCTGAACCTTTTGACTGCAGACCTAAGGCATGCCATACTGTGCTTTGTGAACTATGTAACACTATACAAGTATAAACTTTCTTTTTTTTTAATAAACTATACCAGGTCTGGTCTAAAAACAATGACCATGAAATAATGGATAGACAACTTGACAATGTAGAAATCCCAAAATGGAAACTCTGATTAATAATTCAATTCAACAAACATATATTAGGTGCCTTCTACACACAAAGCATTCAGCTATGGGTCACTGGAGAAACCAAGACAAAAAAGTGAAACAGCACAAGTCCTTTATAGATTTTATTCTCAAATATTACCATGCCAGCTGTTTATTCTAACTCTGACTACTGACTTTACTACAGTTTTGACCACACAGTTTTACCACTGACAACTAAAACTTCAATAAAGGCTATTTTTGGGGGGGGTTCGTTTTGTGAGATACCCATTCTCTTTCCATGTTGGGAGCCCCTGTGGATACACACAGAGAAAGTTCAGATTGAAAAGTATTCTAGTTATATCTCTACTTTTTGAGGGGCAGAGGGAAGAGTGAGTCTTCCTATCTCACCCAGGCTGGAAGCACAGTGGTCACTCACAGACCAAACACTACTAATGCTCGAAGCTTTGATTTGCTACCTGTATAATGGGCCAGTTGACCCCACCTAAGACAATGTAAGGGTCTCTGACTTCTGGGGGCTCACTCTGTTGGTGACAGACTTAATGAAGATATCCATTTAACTTTAGCTCTCCTATAGCTTAGAACTGTTGGGCTCAATGATCCATCAGCCTCAACCTTCCCAGGTTGCTACCTTGGACTACAGGCATATGCCAGCTGCACCTGCCAGTAACTCACACTTCTATGCAACTTAAAGTATTATCCCCAAACAATATCATGAAGTAGGGAGTATGAGTATTACTTATAAATGATAAAACCAAGACCCAATAAAAAATGTGATTTGGTCAAAGGTCACATACCTAGGACATATAAGAGTCATGATTCAAACCTAGGTCTCCTGAATCCATGTCCAGTGCTCTGTCCATTGTGCCAAATGGATTCTCAGAAAAGTCTCTATTTGTTCAGTGTTTTATATCGAGTCTATATTTTGACATATCTGTTCAGTCATTTTTCAGTCTGTCTCACTCTTTGCAATCCCATTTGAGGTTTTCTTGACAAAGATACTGGAGTGGTTTGCCATTTCTTTTTCCACCTCATTTTACAGATGAGGAAACTGAGGCAGAGTTAAGTGATTAGCCAGGGTCACACAGCTAGTAAGTTTCTGAGGCCAGATTTAAACTCATGAAGATGAGTCTTCCTGGCTTGAAGCCCAACACTCTATCCAATGTGCCACCTAGCTACCCTTTGATAGATACATATACGTATACACATACATGCACACGCACATGTACATTTAAATATGTATACATATACATGCATACATATGCACACATGCATATATACACACATATATGCACACATAGCACACATATAGTGCATGTTTTGTGTGTGTGTATATACATATATGTGTGTTAGTACATATGGGTATATATATATGTGTGTATCTATTTCCATAGCCAGTCCATGACCCATTCTTTCCTTGTAACCATGGCTCAGGCTACTCAAAAGGCTGGGATGGAAATTTTTCTTGAACTCAAGAGTTCTAGAATGGAGACCACTTCACCCACCACACCAAATTCCATATCAAAGTGATGATTTCCCTCTAACTGAGAAGCACCTGTTATTTGAGAAGAGGTAAATTGGCTCATGGCTAATACTTCTCTACCTTCAAGTATTTGAAGGACTGGTATCTAGAAGAAGGATTATTTAAACTCTGTCCCATTGAGCCCCCCAGAACTAGGAGCTGAGGGTAGAAGGCACAAAAAGGGCAATTTAGTCTGAATATGGAAAACCTTGCCAACATTCAGAGCTATGCAAAGGTAGGATGGGCTACCCACGAAGGCAGTAGATTCCCCTTCCCAAGATGGCTTCATCCAGAGGATAGGGGATTATTTGCCGAATAGTGTAGAGAGGATTCTTTTATGGGTATGGGCTGAATTAGATTGATTCTAAGCCCTGTTCCAACACTGGAATTTTGTGAATTTCTATGGTTTTCTGCAGCAGCAAGGACCCTGGCATACACAGGAGGGCCTGCTACACAGGTTCTTGGATCTGCTTTACTAAAAGGCAAGCAACTTTTGAGGGGTCAATAATCTACTTTAATTGCATTCACGAACAGAGAAAATACAAGCAGAGAAATAAAGACCATCAGATAGGGCTTTAAACTCTGACCACAAGCAATACATATAACACAGATCAACAGACAGATCCAACTATCTGACCATTACATACATATATAGTTACCAGAGAGAGAAGCACCAACCTCTGGGTTTTCAAAGCCCAGGGACTCCTTAATGGCTACTCAGAGTCCCATCTGGCATATGAACCTTCTTCTAAGCCCCCAAAGCAAAACCTCACCTCAGAGTATATACATTATTTTCAGAGCTGTAGGGTGTCATGACCCTCATGACCCAGTGCCTCATTGAAGTTAACAAAAGCTTCCTTTAATGGGCTTCATGTGAGGCCTGTTAATGAGCAGGGAAGATCTTTAACTCTAACTAACTTTACACTTCCCTGGAAGATAAAAAAAGATGGGACCTGGCGTAAGTGATTTCTCTACCCTCCTGCCAGGGTCTATGAAGAAACATCAGAAAATCTGCAGAGCCTGGAAATCCTACAAATTAATATTCAGCTCTGTGGGAGCCCAATATTATTATTATTATTATAATAACAGTAGTAACAAAAATCATAATAATATAGTAACAAATATTAATAACAGTATGTATTATGCTTTAAGGTTTACAAAGCACTTTACATATATCACCTTAGTTGAGCCTACCCTAGGAGGTAGATGCTATTATTATCACTGTTTTATAGATAAGAAAACAGAGGTAACCACAAATTAAGTGACTTGCCCAGGGTCATACAGCTAAAATGCCTGAGTCTGGATGTGAACTTAGGTCTCCCGAAATCCAGATCTTCTGTAGCACTTAACTGACTCTAGGTACCTTGACAAACCCAAATTATCTGGGAATGAGGTCACCACTAGTTAGATACTTTAATGCCCAGTCCACTGGCTGGTAGGCACTTTGATGGCTGGCTTGTCTTGGCCATACATCTTTCTATTTCTTAAAGGGAAAATGTTGAAAGCTGGATATCACATACTAAGTTTTATAGTTCCTCTGGAGACCTGCAAATGCAGGATCTGCAACACCCCCTTGCCTTCATGATTCCAGTCAACCATTGTGTATGTTAAGTACTCCATGGCCTTCTCATTTAATTGGTCCAGGATCACTCAATGTGAACAGTCTATTTGAATTTAGGTAAGTTCACAGCCTGTTTTTCTATCACAAAAGTAGTTGCATTTGGCTTGCGGTAAATGAACTGAGACACTGCCGGGCTTGGGTTGCTTTTCCAAATCCGCCTCATGAATTTTGATCAAGAGCTGAAGCTTCCTTCCAACTCTACCTCTTAACTGCCACTGGGGATCAGTGCCTAAACCTGAAAAATCTCTGACTTCAATCTGGACCTTTGTTCTACCCTTAGAGTTTTTTAAAATGATCATTGCAACTGAGTCCTTATTAATAAACCAGGTAGATAGATATTTAGCAACAATGACAGATGAAGCCCAGGATGATGTAGGGGACAGGACTTGAATAGACAACAAAAAGTAAGGGAATGTTTTCTTTCATTGTCAGTTGCCATGGTGACCTCTGATGATTCTCAAAAGAGGAGAATTAATCCTATTGCATTTTCTGTCTTAGTGAATTAAAAAACTAATTTTCCATATTCAAAAATTCAAATTTACAACCTCATGAACCAAGGTTTAACAAGTTCAACAAACCTATCTAACGGTTACCAGCCCCAGAAATATTGTTTACAGTAGGATGGGAACAGGCAGTGCTTGTCTTCAGGCAAAGCTATGGCATTTCCAGCCAAAGGCAATGAAACTCTATGAATGGGAGAAGTGAACCTTAGTTGGTTGTTCTCCAGACAGCCTGCCTTGATAAAGGGCAGGTTGGATGGCATCTCTTTCTCTTTGAATTGTCATTGTTTGTCTTTCTTTTCCCCTTATCACAGTTGACCTTTTACTACTGCTGTTGTTATTCTCATATATGTCTTGATCTCTGCTGTTAGATCATAAGCTCCTTGAGGGCAACAGCCATGACTGTCTTCTTTGGAACCTGATAAAATGCCTAGAAGAAGAGTTAAAATTGATATTTCTTTAAGAGAAAAAATACATCATTTTTTATTTCATAGAATTAGACTGCAGAATTTCAGAATTGGAGGGGCCCTCAAAAACCATCTAGTGACCCCCCCGTCTCTCTCTCTCCCTCTCTCTCTCTTCCTCTCTCTCTCTCCCTCTCTCTCTCTGTCTCCCTCTCTCTCTTTCTCTCTCTCTGTCTGTTTCCAAACCCTTTACAAGAAATAAATCTGCCGAGAAGAATGTTTCCACATCTCTAATCTGATGAAATGACTCAGCTTCTATCTACCTTGAGCCAGTGCGACTCAGAGGTGAATCCTGGCACTGCTACTTATTTTTTATGATCCTTGAGGAAGCCTCTTTGGGCCTTGACTTCCTCCTGAGAAGGTTAAATTAAATGATTTTTAGATCTGTGATCACTCCAGCTCTATATGCCACCTTCCCCTGTTTCCTATCAAGCAATAAATCAAGAAGTGTTTATTTGGTACCTAGTATGTGTCCGACTCTATGCTAGGTACTGGAGATGTAAACACGATGAATGAAGTAATCCCTCCTTACAAGGATCTGTCTGCTAAGAGCTTCCAGGTTCTTAACGGCATCACACTAAAGTTACTCATTCCTCTCCGCATTGCTTTGCCTTTTAGGAATCCTTGATCCCAATCTGGGTGCTGTACTGCTCTCTCATCCCTCCCTAACCTTTCTTCCCATACTGTGTACTTCTTACTGTAAAGCCAGAGTATTTAGTAGACAATCAAGCACTCCTCCTTTTTTTCCCCAGAACTTCTAGGCACTTCCCTCATCTTGTTTTTCAAGTTCCTATTTACTTAATTAAGCAATTTATATGATTAAGTCTCTCATTGACATAATTGACTTTTTTCCTAATTTACTTGTTCTTCCTCAAGGAGAGCTACAAAAGTAGTAGAAAGAGCATTGAATGCTGAGATGCAGGAATTCTGGGTTCTAGTTCTTTGGCCAACCCAATTGCTGTCCTTGAGCCTTAGTTTTCACCTCTGTAAAATGAGGACACGGGACTAAATGACCTCTAAATAACTTTCAAGATCTAAAATCCTGGGATCCTAAGTGACTTGCTACTGGGCCATTCAAATAGACACCTTTCCTTATGTAACCCACGTAAGAGTTGGTTTGGAACTCCGATACAAAGATAAACGAAGCCCAACTTGAGCTACTGCTTGACGTGGCATCAGTTTGAAAGGAAATGCTATTGTTAGCCCAGGGTGAAAAATCAAGAAAGAATTCTACCTATATGGGTAGGGAGGTTTTGGGGGACCAGAACAGGGAACCCAACTCAACTTTAACCTCATGAGTCAGGTCAAAGCATACCCTTATCATATGGTTTGAATTAAATTCCTTTCTATTCAGTAAGAATTTATCAGTAATGCCTGTTGTGTGTATTGCTCTGTGCTAGGCAGAGGGATACCAGACTAGTATTTCTCAAAATATATGCCAGGGCTTATTCAAGTTATAAAGCCGCTTTGGATTATCCACATCATAGCTCCTCTATATTAGCATGGCTGTCTAAGAGTTGACCAGGTAATTACCTACGTAAGAGGATCATAAGATTTGCAACTTAGAGATCATTCAGTCCATCCCCCCTTTTTTTCAATAGATGGGGAAACTGAGGTCTAAAGCTACTGAGTCAATTGCCAAAAGCCCCAGAGGAAAGAAGAAACAGGTCTCCTAACTCCTAATTCAATTTTCATTTCACTAGTTTTATGGGATGGAAAGGTACAAACAATAATGAGAGGCATTGATTCTATATTTCTACAAGACTTTCTCTATTCATGCTACCACTTGATTCTTAGGACAAGCCTTTCAGGAAAATAGTTTAATCTTCCTTTTGCAGACAAAAATGGTGAACAGAATGTAAGCTTACATACAGTTCCGAGGTGATAGAAAAAAAGCTCGATTCAGGTCTTCTGGTTTTAAATCCATTGCTCTTTCCATCTAAACATGCCACCTCAAATCTTTTTGTCCAGTCTAGGTCAAGAGCCAGTATTCCAAGGTGCCAGCCAGGCTCCTAGGAATTTCAGGGTCTATGTAAGATGAGTACTTGGTAAAACCTGGGGCCATCAGAGTTCCCAGAATCTCTAAGAATGGTCTGCAGAGTAAGAAGACTTGGCTGTGATACACACTGTGGTAATGAAGTTATTGGAGTCCCCAAGCCCAATTATTAATGACAAATAGACTCTAAATTACTTTGAAATGATTTCTTGAAAGGCTGAACTTCACAAAGAAACATCACATCCTCATTTGTAGGTGAGAGGTTATTGCTTCAGGGACACATTGTCTCAGAGTTGTTTTCATTTTTGCTCTCATTTGTAAGCCGATGCTAGGGTGATGCTGGTGCGAGTGGAGAAAAAGGAACATATATGGAAGATGTAGTGAAGTGAGAAAGGAGATTTTACAACAGATTGGGGAACATTATATTGGATAATAATCCCAATAGATTATATATATGGGATGAGTGCAAGTGAGAAGTCAAAGATAATGATGAAGTTATGTGCCTCAATGACTGGGAGGACAGTAGTGCTCTTGAAAGAAATAAGGAAGTTTGGAAGATGAAAGGGTTTTAGGAAAAGATAATGGATTCTGTTTTTTAACACCTTGAGTTTGAGTTGCCTGTGGGATATCCAGTTCAAGATACCCAATATTTCAGGACTAGAACCTGGGAGAGAGATTCAGGCTAGATCTATAAATATGGAAATCATCTACATAAGGATGACAATTGAACCCACCAGAGCTGATGCCATCACCAAGCAAGCTAGAATAGAGCCAATAAGGAAAAGTAAAAACCAGCAGAGACTTGGA
Source organism: Notamacropus eugenii (assembly GCF_028372415.1). Classification (NCBI taxonomy): domain Eukaryota; kingdom Metazoa; phylum Chordata; class Mammalia; order Diprotodontia; family Macropodidae; genus Notamacropus; species Notamacropus eugenii. Next base: position 44,099,133 of record NC_092872.1, on the reverse strand, counting down.
GACACCCCATTTAACAGGAATGAATAAAGATCTTGCAAAGAAGATTTTAGAAAGGAGTAGTTTGATAAGTAGAAGGAGAAACAGGAGAAAATAATGTGATGAAAACTTTGACAATGGAACATATCCAGTTGGAAATGCTGATTGGCTGTGTCAAAGGCTACAGAGAGGTCAATAAGCATGAGGATTGAGAAAAAGCCATAAGATTTGTCAATTAAGAGATAATTGATAATTTGGCAGAGGGGAGATTTGGTTGAATAATATCAGAAGTTAGTTTACAGAGGGTTTAGAACCAAGTGAACCAAAAAATGTCATCTTGTCAGTCTTGCTCTCCTGATATTTTGAAACTTACAAGGTTAGAGTTTCCAGTCCCTTCACCTAAAATCACAAAGAATAAAGAGGCCTAGAATGAAGGCTTATTTCACAAGGCCTCATGTTGTCCTCATGGGAAATACTCAAGGTCTCTCCCTTTATAGCATTATCCCTCACTAGATGCAGTTAGTGGAGTTAAACTAAGAGAGATCAGCCAGAGAGAAGGCATCTGTCTCTGGTTGCTATGAAGATTGTCCGGTTCCATTGACTTCGTCAATTGAAAAGGCTTCTCCTAACCCAGTAATTAGCCAGCTGTATCTAGTTACAGAATCCCTATTCGTACTCAAGTCTTTCCAAGGTACTACCATTCCACATTATCATGTGCCGCCCAGAAACAGACTCTTCAACTTTTCTCACTTGGGAAGACTCCAGAGGTTCTCTGCACATGGGCTAATTAGCCATTTACCATCTGCCACTAAAATAAATGCTGTTTTTATTAAATTAGTGAGGGCATTTTGAATAGTTTTTGTGTGTGTGTGTGACCCCAATCCAGAACATTCTTCTGGAATCCTAGGGGAACATAAGTATTTTCCTTTTACTTGCATCTCCAGTAGCATAAAGGAAACCCAACAAACTTTACCATCTGCCCTGGCACTGTATTCAAAATTCCTCCAGATCTTACTTTTGACTTGCTTTTAAATCCTACAGTCCCTTGGCATTGTCATCTGATGTATTTATGCTCCACAAAGACCTTCAGGCCTTGCCATCTGCCTCGTCATTGTACCCTTAGTATTTGCGTGCCTTTCCATGTGCCTTAAAACTCAAGTTTCATTTATGCTTTTTTTTCCTTAATAAGTATGTGAACCCCTCAAGAACAGACTGTTTTACTTTTTTTCCAGTATTTAGGACAGTATTTGACACACAGTAAATGCTTCATCAATATTTTTTCATTCATTCCTTCTCTCCTAGTGTCTCTTCCTGATTTAATTTTCTATATTGTGTGTTCTAAAGTCTCTTCTACTTCTAATATTCTATGTTCTAAGTTATGAAGTTTATTTGGGATATGATGTTGCATGGTTACCTTCCAAAGTCTCTTCCAGCTCGGATATTCCCCTGTGTTTCATGTTCTAATTCAAAAGTTAGGGAGTTAAACTCAAGAAGACTTAGTTACCACTGACCTTTGAAGTGTCAGTTGATATATTAATCATTGTGCACAGCTCTTTGGTTTCTCCAGTCTTTAAAATTCTTAAAACTAAGGCCTTGCCCTTGTTTACTCTAAGCTATTATAACCTGCTTTGTCATAACTACAGAACACCCTGGACCAGGCAGTAAATAGTCTCTCATTTTTTTCAGCTTTCAGATGAGCTGATTTATGAGAGGCCATCACATTGCTTCATGTTGGTTAATGTGTGACCATAGACAGCATTGCTAAAGACTAAAGAGGACTCCATTACCATGATTATTCTGATATTAAACTACTACCTGCTAGGATTCCTTGGGAAATTCTTGAACTCAGAATTGCAGAGCTGGAAAAGGTACTTTCAAGATCACTTACTCTCAAACCCAATCTGAAAAAGAAGTCCCCTTTACTATCTACTTGCCTACCCATGGCATAGGGAATCATCTTGCTTTACATGAATATTTCTACTGCCAGGAAACTCATTACCATGTGAGTTAATCTATCTGATTATTGGCCAGTTCTGAGAATTAGGAGGCTTGCTTTCCTTACATTGAACCAAAATCTGCCTCCTTGTAAACCATGTACACTTTTGAATTAGAACATAAATCATGGGGAAATATCTGAGCTGGAAGAGACATTGGAAGGTAATTTGTACAATATCATATCCTAAACAAATTTTATAACATAGAATATTAGAAGTGAAAGAGACTTGATAACATACAATATAGAATATTAAATATTTCATGCCAACTATGTGCAGGTACAGAAAGATGTATGTTTTAAGAATACATTGTACTTTAAAAAAAAAATAAAGATCTATCTTCCCTGTTCCTAATTTAAAAGAACAATTGATGATTTCTCTGATAAAAAAATAAAATAAACAAACAAAAACAATTTATGATTTCTAAAAAAGACGTTTCCATGTGGTTTCAACCCATAGGATCATAGATTTAGAGCTAAAAAGGGCTTTAAAGATTTTCTTGTCTAACTCCCTAATTTTGTAAATGAAGAAACTAAAGTTTGGTGATCTGATGAAAACAATGAATCTCTGTCTCTGTCTTTTACACCTCTTCCACACATGTATTGATCAAAATTCCCTGTGCCTTACAATCTTCTAGTGACGTATTAATCCCTATCCCAAACTCTTTCCTATAAACTCTCTCCCAGAGCTCATCTGCCATCAATCCCTGAAGGCACATGGGTTTTACCTTCTCCCAACACAATTGCACTCTTGGTGGGATTTCCCTCTATGTTGTCATAGTGCCCTCCCCTCCAAAAGGAAATATATACGTATATGTTTACTTCCAGATTCATATAGATATATGTACATATATATAGTGTGTGTATGTATAAAATGTATGTATGTATATTGCAGTTACTACACAATTTGTGTTTCTGATAACTCCAAAATGAATTTTACCCTGACACACTTATTTTTACGTATTTTGGATTTGATTCAAAGGGCTCTCTTGAGGAAGGAAGAGGGATGTGGCTTATTTACTTGGTTCTAGCGGTCAGAGCTAAGACCAATAGGTATGTAGTATAGAGAGGCAGATGTCAGCTTAACGTAAGGTCAAATTATTAACAAGGAGAGCTGTGGGGAAAAAAATAGAATGGATTTCCCTGGTAGGTAGTGAGCTTCCTATCCCTAAGTGTCTTCAAGGCAGGATGACCACTTCTCAGAAATGTAAAGAGGCCCACTGTTCAAGTACAGGTTAGTGGGTCTTTGAGATCCCTTCCAACTCTGAGATTAAATAATTCTTCCTCATCATGATTATTCTGATTAATCATTAGGAAATAATGACTTAACACCTTCCATCACACCTATAAAGTTTAATTATCCACAGGCACCCAGATAGAGACACAACAATTTGTGCTCTTTCCATCACCCACATAACACACACATACATAAACACATGCATTATTTTAGTTCAGCTGTACCCCAAGTGTCAAGCACCAACTTCTATACCCATGTCAGCCAGCCTCCTCTGCAAAATGACAAAAAGAAGAATATAATTATGTCAGTACTAACTGCAGACTGAGGCTTTTAACATGAATAAATCACTATGAGTGGGTTTTTCAGCTAAAATCTGGCACTTACCACCACTCTCTAGTATCTGTTTGTTGTCAGTAATATCCATGAAGATTTAATTTAAAAAAAAAGAAAAAAACCTTTAAAAGAACAGAAAACCAAAAAGGTTTAAATTTTTTTCTTTTCATTAGTACTGTTATAGGTCATTTAGAAAGAATTTTTGAGATTGTGTGACATGAGTTAACTAACTTTGTGACCTTGGACAAGTCACTTAACCAATTTAGGTGTAAGTTCTGTAAAATTCATAGGCTAGACAAGCTGTCTCTTAGGAGTTGCTCTAATGTTCTATGTTCTGTATTCCAGGGTTCTTTTGAGCTCTAACATTTTAGGTTTCAAAGTCCCTTCTGTCTCCAACATCTTATGTTTTAAGGTCTCTTTCTAACCCGAGATTCTAAATGTCTATAATATCTAACTATAGATAACTCCCAATTATAGAACAGTCAATTGTCCATGTTGTGAATTTTCTTGGGCCACCTTTTTATCATGAAACTGTATTCCAAGATACCCTGAATTAGGGAGTGAACCTGCAGGTGTGTATGTATGTGTGCCCCTATGTGTGAATCATTGCGTCTGACTCTGGGTGCTTCCAGAGTTGAATAGAAAAGATTTGAAGGTAATCTAGTGTTTGGGAATCATCTTTTCATTTCATTAAGACTAATCAAAAGTTGACTAGCATTGAATGCTTAAGCTCTCTGAAGAAAGTAGAAAAACAATCTTCTGTGACTTTTAAATTATCCATTCTTGAGAAAATATGTTAAATTTTAAAAACATATGTGTACATTTGCAAATGTGTTTATGTCAGAAACCACCTTGAGTGGGGGCCTCCAGGGATATAGAAAAAAGATATAAAGCAAAGCTGTCCCGATTATGCAGAGGAAAGTGTAAAGTGAAGTCCGTGTGGTGTTACTTGATTCCAAAGGATTTCTTTCTATATTTCTTAAAAAAAAATACCATGCATCTGGATGCAATGGGCTTTCTGTCCTGATATGCCATTTCATTTTCTGTTTTTATTTTCCTTAGATTTTTTTAAAATGAGACTTTAAATGAAAACTCCTTCAGTTTTCTAAACAGAGGATTAGAGGGAACATTTTCAAGGTCAAATGTAGCACAACAGTCCTCTGCTGTCCTTTGATGGATTTGCTTAGAATCTGTTGGCAGTCAGTATCACCATCCTGTCCGTACCTGGTGCAAGCCTGCCATAGTGTGTGTTAAAGCTTTGACAAAGAAAGTAGTGTAAGAATGTGTGCGTGACCATGAGCAGAGAGGGTGACAGGATAGGATGGGGAGACAATACTAGTTTTACTTTCTTTGTGTGACACTGCATGCATGTGATTCTTCATATTAATTGGTTGCATAAACTAGGCAACACCATTGCAACTGTTACTGTTGCTGTCAGTATCAGGACCACTATTATTTCAGTCTGGACCAGGGATTTCCTCAGTTTAGAGCACTCTGGGATGAGGACACTGCTTCTCCTAATGAAAATTAGAGAGCTTTCCGAAACGTATTCTTAAGCAAACATTCTTGACTTTTCTTCTGTTTGAAATGGACCTCTGTGGGTTTCTGTCTGAAACCTTTGGACCCTTTCTCATAATAATGTTCTTAAATGCCCAAAACAAAATACATAAGGTTGTAAATGAAATATATTATTTCAAAATATTAGACGTTAGCAAAATATTAAGACAAACAACAAAATAAAGACAAAAGCTCACTGACCCCAGGTTAAGAACCCCTTTGCTAGAGAGTTGTTTGGCTCATTGAAAGGTTAAGGGATTTGCTTTGAGTCAGATAGCCAGCGTAGAGATCAGAGGCAAGATGTGGACCCAAGTTGTCCCAACTCCAAGATCTGTTCTCTATCCACTGACATGCTGCCTTTCCTCCCTTTATTTGTGAGTAGTAATATTTAAAAAATAAAGTAAAAAAGTACTACTCTGTGTGTGACTCCATGGAATGGTGTGACTTGTGCTGGGTGTGACTCTGCATGTGCAACTGTGTATGAATGTTGGTATGTATGTGTGAATTTGTTAATACATGGCATGTAAGTTGTGCATACATCTCTATGTGTGGTCATAGGTTTAGGTGATTCATCAGTACATGTATTATGTTTTTAATACTGTGTGACTGGCTATGACGGGGTATGACTGTGATTGTTCTTGTACCATCCCATTCATATGTCTTAATCTATATGTGTTCATGTCAAAACAAATCTTAAAAAATTATCTGAAGATGATAGGCTCCTAGGATTTAGAATCAGACACTTCATGATTTTGCGTTCCAAACTCTTCATTTTATAGATGAAGTTCAACTCAGTTTCAGAAAGGTGGAGGGATTTGCCCAATATTACATAGGTCATAAGTATTCAGGTAATAGATATGTAAGGAAGACAAAAGGGATCAATATCAGTAGCCTTGGACCCAGAAAATCCCTGGGCTTGGAAAGGAAGGAAGAGGAGACTGGAAAGAAACTCAGGAGTCTGCCTGTGCTTCTGGCATTCTTATCACAGAAGGTGAGAAGGATATCGAAGCTTAATTGCCGTCAACCAGTTCTAGAATTGTAAGAACCTCTTCTTCCAAGAAGCAAGATGTCAGTAGCAAATAAAGGGGTCATGGAACAGTCTGCAAGCATTGATAATTATTATAGACTGGCAGCAGTGGGTCCGCCAAGATAGAAAATGTGAGAACATCATTTTTAGTGCTGCTTAGAAGGTGTGACTGGGGACATGGTCCACGATTCAGTTGGTGACTCCAGCCTTCAATGGTATTAGGTTCTATAAGTTTCTTACCCCGTCTATATGATTTGCGTTGCTCCCTATGGATTCCGTCTATGGAACTGTAACCATAGGAGGTAAACCTGCTATGAGTGCACAGTGAGAAGAGTGGGAATCTCTGAGGAGCCCCCACTCATCTTCTCTGACAGTGGATTGTGAGAATAGTCAGGGTGAATGATTGAGGTCAGTTACTATCATTCAGAAAATTGCTTGTGAGGAGAGACTGACCCCAGACTGGCTGGGTAAAAAGTACCTCTCTCTTTCAAGGGCATTTCCCTCCTCCCATAGTGAAGGTGAAATAGTCGGAAGAATGAATCCTTAGGTAGAGGGTTCAGAGTTAGAAGGGACCCTACAAGAACAAACCTCTGACAATCCCTGTGTTGGCAAATACTTGCCTTTGAAACAGAATTCATCTTGATAATAATAATAAATAAAAGAGATTTCTTTCCAAGCTGTGCAGTGTTGGCTGTCTACAGGCAGGGAAAAAAGAGGAGAATGAGATACTCCTCTTTAGGATTTTCTCTGCACCAAGGAAAGAATACAGATGGAAAAACAAAAAAACCAACATAACAACAAAAGCCCAAAAGCTACCAGTTCAACAAATCAGATCTGGCTCTTGTCAAAGAAAATGCTTCAGAGCAAACACTAAGCAGGACGCAAACCTCCAGATACTGTAAAAATCTCTGCCTTTGAAACTCTTGGAGTTTGAAAAGGTCTCTCTCACAATGAAAACACTTCTAATAATACCCAGAAAGAAGATTCATTAATAACTATATTTAGTGTTATCAGTGCATTATTTTTTAAGTGTGTTATTGTTATGCTGTGTCCTTCAAAAAGTGTAACTTAAAATGTCAGCCTGAAAACATAAGAAAAAGTTGGCTGGGAAGACATTTTATTAAAGGGGAATGTACTGCTCTCTGTGGTATTAGAGTTTTAGAACTTAAATGCTGAAAAAGATCTCAGAGATCAGCTAGCCTATGCATTAATTTTAAAGGTGAGGAAATTGAGAACCAGTGATGTCCACAGAGCAAGTTAGTGGCAAGGCTGGGACAAGAACCAGTGCGTCCCAACTTTATTTTAGTATTTTTTGCTTTTTGCTACATCCAGAGGTGTGCTGAAATCTGCTCAAACTGGCTTCTGAGAGCCAATAGTTAAATTTGGGGTGGGAGTTCATATACCTCTGAAGTCAGCAAATGTTACAAACTAAGGCTGTTTATCCTCAGTCTGTCTTCTCTGATATATTTCATTTCCATGAAAAGGAATTGAATGTGAGCCATGGCAGTGACTGTACCCTAGCCTAACCATTGGCCCTGTCTTTCCTCTCCTCCAGAAAATGATACAGAACAGAACCAAGGAATAACAGAACAGAGAAAGGATAGAAACCAAGGGTTTTAGGTAGAGGGACTTAATTTTTTTCAAAAAACTTTGACTTGTCCCCAAATCATGTTCTCTTTGCCAACACAGATCATAAATTCACTCAGTATACTCTTCTCCATGAATAGTAGGACCAAATTAACTCATCACCTAGCATCTAGTCTTCAGTGATAAACCACTCTGATCCAAGAGAATATAACTCTCAGTGAACAGACGGAGGGACCACGATTGGAATCCTATTCACAAAACCTTTCCACTTGTTCAGATGGAGAAGAACTTGTGTACGGTGATGGGTCATCTCATACTTCAGCAAAGCACCATAGGATGATTTTAGTGAAGGAAGCTAAGGATAGTTGAGCAAAGGGAATGATGGATCCTGTGTTAGGAGGGACCTCCAAGTAGTCTTCAATGCAACCCAGCTTCTTTTCAACAGGTACATTTCACCTGCTCTCTCTGTGTCTTATATGTACCTATTTGCATACATGTTGTCTCCTCATGTAGGCTCCTTGAGGCTAAGAACTGGTTTTGTGCTTTCATTTGAGCTCCAGTATAGTGCATTAGCTCCTTGAGGCTAAGAACTGGTTTTGTGCTTTCATTTTAGCTCCAGTATAGTGCATTACCTGGCATATGGCAGCTCCTCACTAGTTGTGGACTGTGGGCAAGTCACTTAACCCCAATTGCCTCATCCTGGGTCATCTCCAGTCATCCTGATGAATATCTGGTCACTAGTTTCAGATGACTCTGGAGGAGAAGTGAGGCTGGGGACCTGCACAGCCCTCCCTCACTCAAAACAAAGTCAAGTGCAAGTCGTGTCATTATTTCTCTGATGGCATGGTCTTCTTCAGCAACAAAGGACGAAAACACACCTGGCATATGCTAAGTATTTACTAAATGCTTGTTGATTGATTATTTATTTGATTGGTTGATTTTAGGACTATCTCCATACCATGATTAAATGTCAGAAGACATTAAAAAGGTAGTTAAAGGTGTGTTGAAACGAGTGAAGGCTGGAGAGAAGGAAATGATTGAAACGCTGTCTTAGTAGGAACCTAAACATTTCATTCAGTCTACTCTTCTCCCTGCAGGACACAGTTATTTTGATATCTTTAAAATGGTACACTGCTACTTGTTCCCTGTTCAATCTCTAAGAATCTTCTGTCAAAAAGGACTATATTTCTTATCTACAAGAAAGCCAGTTATCTTCATTTATATTCAATTTAAGTGCATAAACATGCATTGAGTCTTACTAGGAACCAGAGACTATCCTGAATACAAAGGCAAATGTGAAAACAGCCCCTCCCTTACATTCTACCACTGAGATATGACATGTATACAAGTAAAAAGTTCCAAGGAAATTTAAGTGGAAAGAGAGTCCCAATGCCCAGAGATATCAGGGAAGACTTTTATGGAGGAAGCAGCACTTCAGTCATTCCCACTGACAGTAACTTGGGTTACTCTCTCCCACCTTGAGGACAATATAACTTGAATTCACTCCTCATCTAAAGACAACTAGGTGGCACAGTAGATAGTGTAATGAGCCAGGAGTCAAGAAGATCAGAGTTCAAATCCATTCTCACACGTTTGCTAGTTGTGTGACCCTAGGCAAGTCATTTAATTTTTGCCTCAGTTTTCTCAATCATAAAGTGGTAATAATACTATTTTGTCACAGGGTTGTTGTGAGGACCTGAGTTCAAATCTAGCTTCAGACACTTACTAGCTGTGCGATCCTGGGCAAGTCACTTGACCTCTGTTTGCCTCAGTTTCCTCATCTGTAAAATGGCATAATAATAGCACCTACCTCCGAGGGTTGTTGTGAGAGTCAGATGAGATAATAATTGTAAAGTGCTTAATACAATGCCTGGCACATAGTAGGTGCTTTTTGAATATTAGCTATTATTGTTACTATGATGATCATTATATTCCTAAAGCACTTAGTACAATGCCTGGCATGTAGTAGGCACTTAATAAATGCTTATTCCTTTCCTACAGTCACATAGCACTCCAGTCTTTTGATGATTAAAAAAAATTGTTTTTGTTCTTAGGAAATCAAAAACGGATACAGGCATATGTACAGAGATAATTGTGTTATAAAATGGAGGAACAAGAGCACATGAAAGAGATGGAAAGTGAGACATAAAGGTATAAAGAGGAAAGCTCTTTAGTGACTAAGGGGAGGTATTAGAGAAGGTTCAATGGAGGAGGTATTTTAGCTGAGTCCCAAAGACTCATATTACTAAAAGTTTGAGACTGAAGACGATTCAGAAATAGGGACCAGCATGAGGCAAAACCCAAAGGCAGGAAAGCAGGGGATATGTCCACAGGATAAAAAGTCCATTTGGTGGGAATGTAGCACAGGAGATGAGTGAAAAAGAAGACTGACATTGGAATCCTTAAAGGTTATCCCAAAGTGCTTGGACTTTATCCTACAGGCAGTGGTGATGAGGAATGTCTTTGAACAACTGCTACCCTTGACAACAAACTTGTATCCAGAGCCCCTGAACTAATAGTCTTGACAATAACTTGTGTCCAGATAAGACCCCTGAAGTCCTGAACTAACCAATCACATTCTGGCACTTAGGTGATAATGACCAAGGGACTTTCCCAGGACATCATCCACTCTGAGCAAGAGCAATGTCCACCTAGTTTGTCTGAAAGTACGCTTAGGGCTAATTAACATCTCACATACATAGTAACCTAATCCCCCTTTGAGGGGGAGCAGACTGCATGATGGGAAATAGCATGCACATTGGTGCCCTTACCTTTTTTTTGTGCTTGTGCTCCTGGTTACCTCATCTTCCTGTCCCTAGTTAACTCATTTTTCTGATAAGAAGGCATTTTGCCTTTATATAAGCCCTACCTTTGCCTCCCTTAGGCTGCTGCTACTCATGCCTCTCTTAGTGAGCTGCTGACCCTGCCATGTCCTCTAAAGAGAATAGTCTAGCCTTGCCTTGACTTGATTTGGAGACATCCTGAGTGAATTCTTTATAGATTACATGGCAACACACACACACACACACACACACACACACACACACACACACACACCTTGAACCCCAGTAATAGGCAGCTACTGAGAGTTTCTGAGAAAAAGGTTACAGAATGAAATATGCTGTAATAAAAAATACTCTTGAAACAAGCTCAGAATAGATTAAATTAGAAAGAGAGATGAGAAAAAAAAAAGCAAAGTGTCAAGTTAAGAGTGAGTGGATAGAGTGTCAGGCCTGGAGTCAGGAAGATTCCTCTTCGTGAGTTCGAATCTGCCCTCAGACACTTACAAGCTGTGTGACCCTGGACAAGTCACTGTAATGGCAAGCAAAATAGGATCTTGTTGTTATTGTTTTGGTATAATCAAATGCCTCTGATTGAATCTTGCTTTTATCAATCAAGAGTCTTTAACTAGGAGTAAAGTACAGAAATATGAGTTTCCTTAACTAGAAACAGCATATGTATTTGTATTGTTAATTATTTTAATGTGATTAAAGATCTTGCCCACCCTTTAATGGACCTGCTCATTAAAGGGAGTTTGATTAGGGAAGATTTCTGTTATATTTTGCAACATTTGTACTTTTGTAACATTTGTATATTGTAACAAAATGCCTTTTGTTAATGAGGCACTGGTTCGCAAGGGTTGTGATGCCCTCTGGCTCTAAAAAAGGTATAAATACTCTGAGTTGAGGTTTTACTTTGGGCTTAGTTTTTGTAAGAAGGTTTGAATGTCAGATGAGGACTCTGGGAAGCCATTTTAAGGAGCCCCCTGGCTTTGAAAACCCAGATGTCGGTGCTTCCCTCTCTGGTAAGTATAGTAAGATAGTAGGACCTGTCTGTTGAATTCAGGCAGAATTCAGGCCATGTCTGTTGGTCTTTGATTTCTCTGTATATTCTTTGAAGTTTAGGGTACTTACCACTTGAACTAGGTGAATGATATATGTGCCTGGTTAAAGGAATGGTACACGTGCTTGATTATAATGATTGTTAACCCCTTGAAAGTTGCTTTCCTTTTATGAATGCAGATCTAATAACCTGTGGTGGTAGTGGCCTCCCCGTGTATGTTGGGGTGCTTACTATTACAGTCACTTAACCTTGTTTGCCTCAGTTTCTCCATCTGTTAAATGAGCTAAAGAAGGAAATGGCAAACTACTCCAGAATCCCTACAAAGAAAACCCCAAATGGGGTGATGAACAGTCTGACACAATGACTGAACAAAAGCAAAAAATTTGGAGATGATTGTGTCTCACTAGGTGGAAAGTGATAAAGACTTAAATTACATGGTCACAGTGGGAATATAAGGAAGAAAACAGAGGTGAGAGATGTTGTACAGGCAGGTGACATCTGGAAATCTTGATAACTGTGAGGGGCGAACGCAAGGAAAGAATTAAAGAGAAAGCCCATGTTTTGAGTGTAGATGACAGGTGTGTCTACATCTGTACATACAGGATGTCCCAAAAGTCTTAGAGTAGTATTAAGTTATTAAAACTTAGAGCTCTTAGGCTACTAAAGCTTAAAGCTGCATGACTTTTGGGAAATGTATCTGTGTCCATGTGCAAATATACAAGTAGTAGTAAGGCAGAGTATTATACAAATGAAAATGTACACATGGCACACATATGTTTCTTCATCATGCGATAAGCACATTATATTGGTGTTTTTTGACTACATGAAGGGATATCATAAATGTGTGTTTTCATGTGTGGCTATATGTATATAAAGCATATGTAGATATGTGTGGTATATGGGAGGAATCTAGTTCTGTGCCCATATCAGATGTAGGATATAGAGGCATTTTCTATATGTGTATATGTATGTGACGTGTTATAACATGCATATTCCATGGCCTGATCTGCTATGCCCTTGGCTGTCTCTGTAATATTGTGCCTTCTTCTCCTCTCCCCATCATGGCAATACCTTTTTCTAGACATAGCTGCCCCTAACTAATCAAACTGTTCAAAGGCTTATTGTTTTTATAGAAACAGAGTTTCTTTGTGCATGGCGTAGGGGCCCTTCCCTAGCAGAGTCCCTACTTTTAGGTAGCGGCTCACCATTAAGTGATGCCTGTCTTTTTGTGGGTTTTGAGGCCCTCTGTTTTCCAAATGTGTTTATTTTAAATACAAACTTCCAAGCTGCAAAGGCAATCCTCCCACAGAGGAGATCAGGGCCCATCTGCAGAGGGTCAGGACTATAAATTCCATTTGTACAGGGTCCTGGTGCTGAGCTGAGAGGGCTGCTTTTCAGCGAGGAATTTGTTTTTATCCCAGGCTGCTTTCTGCCTCTCATGGAAAATACCCTCTGTGGGCTTTGCTTGCAAGCAATGGAATTGGTGGAAATCACAGGGCTATTTATATAAGAGCAGGAGGCGATTAGATACTGAGCCTCCCCATTAGCAAACATTCCTGCCCACACATGCTGCCCACTCACCCCAATTTGCAGAAAGAGAAGAGCCATTTCCCTGCTAACTCCCTCACTGTCTAGGGATCTCTCTCAGCTAGCCCAAGCTCACCCTCTGAGACCTAGTACAAGATATCTCTCATTACCCTGAAGTGCTAGTGGCATTTGCTGCCACAAATACCATCCTTTGCCACCTACTAGTATCTACTGCCACTGACTGGCACCTTCTGCCATCCACTGCCTCCCACTTCCATGTTCTACTATCCATTGACATTTTTCTGCTATCCATTACTACCTGATAGTACCAACTGCAACCCAATGGCATCTTCCACTATCCATGAATATTTGCCATCCAATTCCCCCTGCTACCATTCTTTGATGCCCAATGGTATCTGTTACCACCTGCTTATATCCACTGGAATGTGCTGCCACTCACTGCCTATCCACTGCCATCAATGAGGACCCTCTGTCATCCCATTATTCTCTGCCACTCTGCTTGCTCATAGATGCTCACTGCATCCTACTACCACATTCTTGTTGTTTTTTTGCCCTGACTTACCACCTGCTGCTACCCACTGTTGTCATTTTCTGTCACCCACTAACATGTTCTAATACCTGCTTATATCTACTAGAATCTGTGCTATTCACTGCCATCCACCATTAGCCATTGGCACCTACTATTTCCCACCGCCACCTCCCCAAATCCTCTTGATTTCCAGGACTGGTCACTGCCAGTCAATTCATTCCACTGATTCCTATGAAAGAAAGAAACAAAGAAAGAAAGGAAGGAAGAAAGGAAGGAAGGAAGGAAGGAAGGAAGGAAGGAAGGAAGGGAGAGAGGGAAGGAGGGAGGGAGGGAAGGAGGAAAGGAACAAAGAAAGAAAGGAAGAAGGAAAGAAAGAAAAAAAGAGGAAGAAGAGGAGAGGAGAGAAGAGAAGAAGGGAGGGAGAGGGGAGGGGAGGAAAGGAAAAGAAAGGGCATTCAAGATTATTTAGGAAAAAATACTCAAGCAAGTCCATTTTTATTAGCTCTCACTGTTTGGAAGCTCTTGTTTCTATCTCAGACAACCTCTCCTTCCCTCCCCCATGCCTTATAGGATAACTTGTTTCCTTAATGGAAATGGAGATACATTTCCTACTCCTTTCTCCAGAGATGTTGACAAGATGTAGTCTTTCTAGAGGAGAGAATAAGATGAGAAAGGGTCTTTAGATCATGTTATATGCAGTCAGGTCAAGGAACTAAAGGTATTTCATGTGGAAAAAAGATAATGTGGGTGAGGGTAGGGGTATAAATACTATACCAAGCTTTTGAAGGTCTGTCTATCACATGGAAGGGAGATTAAAATTGTTCTGCTTGGGGTCAGTAGGAGTATTGGAATAGAAGCTGCAGAGAGGCAAATTCAGGCTTAGTATTAGGAAAAACTTCTTAGTGTAGCAGGGATACACAAAACCACTATCCATGAAGGTAGTCATGCACTCTGGTCCCTCTCCATAGAGAATAAAATGGCAAACCATTCCAGTATCTCTACCAAGAAAATCCCAAATGGGTTCATAAAGAGTCAGACACCACTAAAACAACTGAATGAGAACAATAAGAGCTGAAAGACATGCATGACCCAGCAACTCCTGACTGACCCCTTGTCCTCCTAACTGGAATTATCTTGAAGACTGTTGCTGCATTGCTATAATTATATCTGATTCTTCACGACCCCACTTGGGGTTTTCTTGACAGAGATACTGGAGTGGTTTGTCATTTTTTTCTCTAGTTCATTTTACAGATGAAGAAACTGAGGCAAACAGGGTTAAGTGATTTCCCCAGGGTTACATAGCTAGTAAGTGTCTGAGGCCAGATTTGAACTCAGGAAGATGAGTCTTCCTGATTCCAAGCCTAGTCCTCTATCCAATGATCTATTAGGGGCTGGATGAGAAAGAGGTGCCCACTCGGTAGGCTCTAAGAGAAAACGAGGAAAAACTGCCTCTTTTCAGCAACTCACTGTGGAATTCTGCCAGATCTTTTTTAGGGTTTACTTCAAAGGGAGGAGAGGATTTTTCTTCCTCCCCTCACCCCAGGGGCAGTGGTGGATAATTACATATATCTCCACAAGAAAAGCCCAATCCCACTCTGCTACAATAACCATTAGAGGTATCCTAAAGCAGAATGTGCCACCTCCAGAGGTAGTGGACTTCCTGCTCATTGCATAACTTAAAGCAAAGTTGCAATGCCCACTCATCAGTTATGTTGTAGAGGGAATTCTTGCTCAGAGATATGTTGAACTAGAACCCTACAAAGATGACATTCTACAATTGAAAAGTTCTTTTCAAAGGATGATACACATTCAATCCTGCCCTGCTCTATTCCCTTGAATCTCTTAGAGAGGTTCATACTGTACCATAAAATTTTGTTATTGCTTTTCATCGTGCACCTTCATGAAATCCATCCCTCTATAAAAGGAAAGCACAGGTTTCTCTATCTTGCTTGCCTTGAATTGACTTTGAAAATGGCGCATTTTTCTATATAAATGTGAATACCAAAACTGTTCTTTCCTGACTCTAGGTTTCAGGGCTAGGACACATTTCCCATTTCCTGGACACTAATTGCTTTGGAACAAAAAGAATAAGTTGCATCCCTAATCCTAAAGTTGTAGAGGAGAGGTTAGACCAGGAAAATATATGAAATTTTTAAGAATGAAATTCATAAAGACATAAAGAAAAACAATTATGATAAGAAGGAAAAGATGGGATTGTCTAAAGAAGTCAATACTGATGAACAGGAACTTATTGACCTTCTTAAATTTTTAGAAAGCCTCTTCCTTTTGTATAGTCTCTTCTCCTTCTTGTTCCTCTCCACTGTCTTTTTCCTTTTCCTCTTCATGGCTCAGTGGATAGAGTACTAGACTTGGAGACAGGAAGACCTGGGGTCAAGTCCGGTCTCAAATAATTGGTTAAGTCAACTGTGCTGGTTTGCTTATCTATAAGAAAGAGATCATTGGACTTGATTTTCAAGTACCTCTCCAGCTCAGACTCTCTGACCATATGATCTTTTTCTTCTTCCTGTCAGTCAATAAGCATATATTAAGTGCCTAATATTTTCCAGACACTAATAAGCACTGGTGATTACAAAGAAAGGCAAAAGCACTGTGCTTCTCCTCAAGGAATTTACATTCTAATCCTCCTCTTTCTTTTTTCCTTTTCCACACCTTTCCTACAGAGATCTAAAGGGATCTCCCTTCTCATTTATTACCCTCGCACACCCACTCTTCTATTCAGTCTAATGAAAAGTCACAGGAATATAAATATGTTCCCCAACTCTGGATCCACAGACCGAGAAAATATCAGACTGGAAAGAAGACATAATTTTCTCAATTAACTTCACATGCACATTCCTGGCCAACAGCCACATTGTTAACTCAACTGCGTCCTTAAGCATCTGAAGGAAGAGTGATTACCCTATCCACTAGGTCATTAGCATATGTCCAGGGCTGGGGCTGCAACTCTGGGGTGAGTGGATGAAGTATCACAGTCCTATGCAAAGTTCCATTTTACGATCTCTATTGCCTAGGAACTCATTTTTGGCAAAATCCAGTGTTTCAAGTGGTTTATAGATAAAGAGAAGTTCTCCTAACCCCTCCTACTCTGCCTACAGGTTGCTCCATGGAATGCTGAGACCATACTTTTATGTAAGGACTGCAAACCTGATTGGTTTCTTGGTGGTTTCCTCTTCCCCAGAGAGTGGCAGAGCATCTATTGTTCTATCAGTCAAAAAGGAGGCACAGCTCTCTCTCTTTGTCTCTCTCTGTCTCTGTCTTTCTCTGTCTCTCTGTCTCTGTTTCTGTCTGTCTCTGCATCTCTGTCTCTGTGTCTCTGTCTGTCTCTGTCTCTATCTCTGTCTCTCTCTGCCTCTCTGTCTCTGTCTCTGTCTCTGCATCTCTGTCTCTGTGTCTCTGTGTCTGTCTCTGTCTGTCTGTCTGTCTGTCTGTCTGTCTGTCTGTCTCTCTCTCTCTCTCTCTCTCTCTCTCAACTTTTCTTTCGAGGGATTGCAACACTTCCTCCTTGCTGCTATAATAGGGAGGTGGAACCATCTAAGATTTGCTGAGTTATGTCAAAGTAGCAAGCTTCCTCCACCCCTATAGATTCAGCTAGGGGTGTGATAGTAAATATTTAGTAACAAACTTTCCAAAAACTCTGAACACATTTTAAAATTTAATCTGTATTATTAAGCCTTGGCAAGATTCTCTTATCCTAATTGTGCAAGATGATAATTAGGAGGAATCGAAAATCCCATTACCTTGCTCCCCATCAATCTCATACCAGTCACCTGAGTATTTTATTGCATTCTATCACAATATATGTATATATGCATATGTTTTACGTGTATATATACATATATGTATATATAATATATACAAGTATGCATGTATACATATATAAACAGATACAAACACTTGCACACAGCAACCTTTTCCAGTCCAGTTGAGATTCATGAAATCCCCACCCTCCCATTTCCCATCTCCATTTCTGAAAACTCTTTTTAGCACCCTAATTTCAATAAAGTCTATACTCTTCATTTCCCCTCTTTTCCCCAGAGTGTTTCTTTTGTTTGCTTGTTTGGTTTTTTGAAGATAAAAATCTAGAGTTTGTCTCTTTGTTCACTCACTAAATTTTAGAGGGTAAGACTGAAGAAAATTGGGTTTTCTCCTCTTTAAGAATATAAGCACTGGGACATAATTTAGCTCTTTTAAGATATTGAAATTTGCATTTCTTAAGTTCCTCTTGTTTTCTATATTTGCCTTTTGAAGGTGATGGTTTTCTTAAAAGGAATGCTTAGAAGTAATTCTCCAGTAGGATTGAACTCATCTTTTCATATTAAAGTATTGTTGAGTACCAGCAATTTTTCTATGCTATTTAATAAATCACAATCTAACATTGTCTTTCTTATTGTTTCTATTATTTAGATTCTTATTTCTATTGTTTATATTCTCCATGCACAGTTATGAATGACTTTCCTTGTTAAAGAAAGGATTTCTCTTTTTTCAGTGGTTTATGATGTATTTTTTTTCTTTGACTTCCTGTGAGCACTGGAACTTAACAATCACACTTCTAGATATGTAATATCCAGGGTTTCCCTCGGATAGCTTCATGTGAATTGTCTCTGTATTTTGTCCTCTGGCTCCAGCATTTCTAGATGGTTTTCTTTAAAATTTCCTAAAATATGGTAGTTGAATTTTTTATTATAACTCTCTTCTATGAATAAAGAGATTTTTAGATTTTTTTCTCTGTGAATTGCTTTACAATTCTGTTGTTTTTTTAATAGGACATAGTTGCTTCAGTTTTCCAATTTTTCTGTCTTTTGACTTTGCTGAAATACATCTCATTATCACTTCCATTTTTAAATCCTTTGTCTTTCTTTTTTTTTCCATTGTGTCCATTGCTTTGCTATGCATTTCAACTTAAATTTTAAGCAGTCTATTCTTTTTTTAGTGATTCCATTAAGAGCCATAATTCTTTACCATCTCTTTTCAGCTCATTAAGGCTTCCAACCACCTTGAGGGTTCTTTTGGGCAACCTATTGTCTTTTATGTGATTCTAGTTTTAGTTATTGCAGAATTAATATCTTATTCTGGAGTTATATCTGGGGATTCCCTTAACCCATTGCATTGCTTCACTATATTAGGAGTTCTTATTTGATTTCTCATTTATTTTTCCTAAGAGAGGGAAGATAGTGCTGAACTCTTTAACTTCCAGAGATTGAAAGCTGAAGGAATATAGTTTAATGCTACCAAGGGGAGTCTCTATCAAGCTGTAATATTTGTTGTAATGTCTGAGGAAGGCTCTTGGGAGAGATCTGTCCCACTTCCTATTAGTCCCAGCATTCTTCTGTTCCTCAAGTTACTGCAGTGAATGAATGCCACTGTACAAAGTCTGTAGGGTAGATCTCAGAGCAGGAATACTAAAGAGGTACATGAGGAACCAAGAGCTATGACAGAGATCTGAAGTCAAATTCTGGCTCTAATGGCTTACTATAGTCAAATCACTTAAATATTATGAGCCTTGCTGACCTCTTCTATGAAATGGGAATCACAATATTTTGTGGTTATCTCATAAGGTTGTTGTAGGGAAAGTGTTTTGTAGGTTATAAAGTGCTTGAAAATGAATCATTATTGTTAATTGCATTGTGGTCTATGCTTGATGGACAAAACAAGTAGATACAAAGAGGTTTATTACTTTTAGACTTAGAGTGATACATGTTATTTAGCCATAGAAGTTCTTGAAATCCATCAACTATGTCCTAGAAAGATTTTAATCTTTTCAATCTTTTAATCTTTTGCTGGAAGGAGCATCTTCACTGATAAAACCATGGATCTAGGAAGTAATATAGTAAGTGTCTTTTTGAATATGTATTTACATATATCTTTGCTGGTCTAAAGGTGTTGGGACACTGCATCTCCTGCTTCTCACTAAGTGGCCCTCTGTTCTGGACCCATGTGTATCTAGACTAGGCTCAGGTCTTGAGGAGTCGGCCTTTAGTGCTAAAGGTTAGGCTCTATTTTCCTATATTTATCTGCATATTAAACCTCCACCCTGGTGTCAAATTGCTTAGCTATTAGTTTTTGGTTCATGTCCAGGATCTATCCTTAAAAAAGAAGGAAATGTTAATATACAATTAATTAATTTAATTAATTAACATAATTATAATAATTATTAATTATAATAGTTAACAATTAATTTAAGATATAACATCAATTAATTATGGTATATGTATTTATTTCCTCCACACAAAATAATGTGAAATAACACTCCCAGCATTCACTAATCCTTAACTTGTAACTACTGCTATATACTCCAGGAAGCTTGAATCACAAATGTCAGAACATATAGCAATTTCAAGAACTTCTGAATTAGAGCAGTTAAATTTCATCTTACTTCTTCACTGCCCAAACAAATCCTGGTCCATGTTTTCTGGCAAAATGGACCAGGTTTTGGTCCATTCTCTTTTTCATGATTGTCTTCTCTAGGAGTGCTGGAGTAGTTGCCAAAGACTCAGAGACTCTTCACCTTGTTGCCAGTCATCTCCAACCAAAAAGACCAGGACCTAAAGACCTTTCAAAGTCTTTTAACTAAGCCTGGACATATTCCTTTCAGGACAAATATTGTTCACCTAAGATCAGGGAAGAACAAACACACACAAAAAAACCCCATCCAAACCCAGAGTTGGTTTGCCTCAATAGGATATGTACTTTATTTGCCATGTGTCCACAATTATATGGCAGTCAAAGTGGGGCATAGAGTAAACTGTCATTTTCCTCCAGGTCTCATCTAGTCAAGGTCCACAGATAGCCAGAAGAGAAGAGAACACTGAAGATGAAATCACACTCCTTTTTAAAATGACTCCATCGAGTCATCAGTTCTCCTGCTCCGTGGTCTAAAAGGAAACCAATCACCAACCACCAAATGTGTGTTATGCATTTGTAGTCACTAGAAGTAAGAATAATAGCTTTGCCCAGATATGTCCAGAGGTGGCATATGCATACATGTGCATACATGTACATACATATGCATATATGTGCATACATATGCACAGAGAACAAGGGATTTGTGATCTCATCAATATAGATAATCCTTCCAATGATGTATGTTACATTTGTTCAGCTGTTTTTTATTCATGATCAACTTTTTGTGAGCTCATTTAAAGTTTTCTTGTCAGATACTGAAGTGGTTTGCCATGTCCTTCTCTAGTTCATTTTACGGATGAGGTAACTGAGGCAAACAGGGTAAAGTGACCTGCCCAGGGTCACATAGCTAATAAGTGTCTATAGATTGAGATTTATCTCTGCTTGCCTAGGTCATTTTATGTGACTCTTGTCTAGTACCTGTCAAAAGCTCCCTGGGAAGGCCCCCTGAACAGAAGATGGAATGTCTATGATAACTATGGGAAAGTACGGATAGTATCAAGGTTGTGGATCAGATGAGGCTGGATCAGCTGGTGAGAGAGATGGGCAGTGGGGACAGTGAGCTAGGAAAGTCTGGACAAAAAGCATCACAACAAAACTGTGACATGGGAAAAAAAGCAAAATAAAACAAAAGTATTATTATCTTCATTTTACAGATAAGGAAACAAAGGCTGAGAAAAGTCAAATGATTTCCCTATGTTCATCCAATAAAAAAGTATTAGAGACAAGATTTGATTCCAGATTGCTAACATTGCTTTTGGCTCCCTATGTGCTTGCTGCGCAGTGAGATCTGGGGCCTGCACTATGGACTATGGGGCAGCTAGGTGGTGCCATAATGAACAGAGCACTGGGTCTAGAGTCAGGAAGACTCACCTTCTTGAGTTCAAACCTAGCCTCAACACTTACTAGCTGTATGACCTTGGATAAGTCACTTTACCCTGTTGACCTGACTTTCCTCAACTGCAAAGTGAGCTGGAGAAGGAACTGGCCAACCACTCCAGTACCTTTCCAAGAAAACCCCAAATGGGATCACAAAGGATTGGACATGACTGAAAATGACTAAACAGCAACTATGATCTCTGCATGGTGCTGCAAAAATAGGAGATTATTCAGACCAATAGACCTTCCCTATAGCCTTCTCCGATTACCTCAAAAGCTATTGTCATCTAGCAGAGTTTCCACTTGGACCACAAATAGAAAATGTCTCAGGTGGGATTTGAACCTGATTTTCCTGACTCCAGATCTAGCCCAAAGCCATTCTAGTTCCATGGTATTATACCAACTGCTACTTTCAGCTAATGGTGTTCATGTCTCTTTGGACCCATTGAGGGAAAATGTGATATTCTAAAACAGAAAATCAAAGAATTGCAGAATCATAAGACATTAAGACTGATCTTAGACCATAGACTTAAAGAATATCAGCTCTAGAAGGGACTGTATAGATCATCTAGATCAAGTCCTTCATTTTACAGATGAAGAACCTGAGGCCTAGTGAGGGGAAGCAACTTGCCCAAGTCACATAGCTAGAAAATCTCAGAGCAAGGAGTAGAATGCAATTCTCCTGACTCCCATTCCAGTACACTTTCCATTGCCGAATTTAGGCTAAGGGCTCTTTAGGGATCATGATGCTTCCTCAGAGAGAAAGAGAATGAATTAAAAACAGGGAGGCATGATCATACAATAGACTCTCACATGGTTGAGCAGAGAAGAGAGGAAAGAAGGAATACTTTCCCTCCTGGGTAAAGTAGAAAGAAGGCCCCAGTTCCAGGAATGCATCTGGGGCTGGCTCAACCATCCCTTATACTGGGATTGAAGACAGAGCCAGTCCAGCTTCAGGGGCCTCTCTGGCACATGTGAGTCTTCAAACTGGAAGGCTGCCTTAATTGAATGGCAATAGAAGAAATAAAGCTAGCTTTCCCTCCTGATGCCATACCCAAATGGAAGCCATTGTAAGTAATGGGAGGCAGATTCCCTTCAGCCCGGGAGGGAGGCTGGCTGCCTGGCAGCACCAGGAGATGTCAGCCAAGGGAGGCTGCTGTGCCAAGACCAAGCAGCATCTAGTACCAGATGGCTTAGCACCTCCCTCCAGGCTCTTCTCTGTACTGCAGCTGTTTTCTCTTTCCACTCCTGGGATATGGCAGGTAGCCACTGGGCCAAGCAGGCTTTGAAACTTGAGGGGGAGGCAGTTTGACCTCTGAGAAGTTCTTTCCCACCTTGAGTGAACGTGTTGGCCCATGTCAAGGCTCAGTCCTTTTATCTTGGAGAATACATGCATGGAGCTAAATGAAAGGAAGTCAAACATCTGAGACTGACAATCTTATAAATAGAGGGTGACCTCCATGATCTACCATTTCTTGTGGCCTTAGGTCAGCCCTCTGGTCCTCACTTTCCTTGTCTTTCAAAACTGGGTGTTGGACTAAAAGAACTATAAGGTTTCTCCCAGTTCTAGCATTTTGTGATCCTATATGACCTCTAAGTCCTTGCTAGCTCTATGGCCTGTAACCTTCTATTGTCTCCCATTTTCCCATTCAGGGTGAAGACCGCAAAATGAGAGGAATCTGATTTTCTACACATTCCTTCCCTAACCACTCTCATCTCTTTGTTTCCTCTGCTCTTCCTCCCTTTTTAGTTCAAGCTTTGCCGAGTGTCCGTAATGATTTCCTTATATACTCTGGGCCTCCATTGCCAAGTTCCATGGCTAAGTGGGAATGGAAGAATTCTCAGCCAGACAAGATGTGCAAAGGCCTGGAGCAGGTGGAGGCAAAGGCAAGGCCATTCTGAGCTGCTGATAAGGAGGGAGAAGAAGCCAGGCTGCTAAGGCCCAGAGAGAACCTGGGATCAGATATTAAGACAGGAGCCAAGGGAAGATATGTAGGGTGGGAGAAGCAACCAAACAGTGGAAGAAACAGTAAAGGAAGAAAGAGGATGAAAACTGGAGGTCAGGAGACCATGAATCAAGCATAAGGACGTGACTGACATATGACAAATATCTCTAATGTGGGGGTCTAAGTTCAAGTCCAGTTCTATCCCTTATTAATTGTACTTCTCTGGTCCTGTTTCTTCAGCTAACAAATGATTGGTGAGATTCCTTTCCACTGATTTTTGAAGTCTAAGGGGGAAGCTACAGATACCCTTATATACCTTTCTGCAGCTTCCATGGGATGGCAGGGAGACTCGTGCCAACTCCCCTTCCCATTCTCTCTGGAGTTTTAAAGATCTGAAGACCAGACACCTGCTATTCCCACTCTCAGTGACACCTTACCCTTAACCCCCTTATGTTCCACTCTCCAATTACCCCTTTTAAAGTTTCTTCATCCTGGGTTTTATTTTCCCAGAATGCTGTTCTCTTTGCTTTTTCCCATAACATAAGTTTTAGGGAATTTAGGGACCTTAAAGATAATTTAGTTCCAACTCTTCATTTAAAGAAAAGGGAAACTGAGACCTCAAAATGGGAAGTAAATTACTCAAGGTATCACAGGTAGTAAGAGGAAGAGTAGGGGTTTAAATCCAGGTTCTCAAATTCCACATCCAGTGCACTTACCTACACATCTCATTGTCAAGTTTTGTTTTGTTTTGATTTTTTAAGGTGTCAGTCTCATAAGAAACCATCCTAATCGATTGGTGGGTACCAAAAACTAAATATGTTTTCCCCTCCTAGGGAAAACATTTGTATAATATAAATTTATTGCTGATCTCCTATGAAAAGGTCATTATTGGGCAACTATGTGGTGCAGTGAATAGAGGACCAGTCCTGGAGTTGGGGGGACCTGAGTTCAAATGCAGTCTCAGACACTTGACACTTATTAACTTTGTGACCCTGGGCAAGTCACTTAACTCCAATTGCCTTGCCTTCCTCCTTCCTAAAAAGAGAGAGAGAGAGAGAAGAGGTAGTTACACTAAGAGAATCATGGTATGGTGAGAAGCTGGGAAGAAAAGTTCTGCCAACAAAGCCTGGAATGTCTTACCTCCTCATCTCCATCTGTCTAAATCCCTTTGAGGGCTCCACTTAGGTGTTACCTTTACTTCAAACTTTCCCCAGTTCCCATAAGTGCTAATGTTCTCTCGCCCCTCCCCCCCCCTCCCCCACCAATTGCCTTGTATTTATTTTTTCCTTTTTTTATATTCAAATTTTTGAGTTCCAAATTCTCTCCCTCCTTCACCCAAGAAGGTAAACCATATGATATCAATTGTACACATGAAATCATGTAAACCTACTTCAATATTAAAAAAGCAAGAAAAATAGAGAGAAATTATACTTCAATTTGTACTCAGAGTTCATCAGACCTCTGTCTGGAGGGAGGTAGAGAGCATTTTTCATCGTGAGTTATTTGGAATTGTCTTGGATCATTGTGTGGATCAGAGTAGCTAAGCATTTCATAGTTAATCATCATCACAATGCTGCTGTTACAATGTATTATGATCTCCTGGTTCTGCTCACTTCACTTTGCATCAATTTGTATAGGTCTTCTCTTCTTTTTTCTGACACCATTTGGCTCTTCATTTCTCATAGCACGATAGCATTCTTTCATAATCTTATGATACAACTTGTTCAGCCATTCCCCGATGGATGGCCATTCCCTCATTTTCCAATTCTTTGCCATTATATAAAGAGTTGCCACAAATACTTTTGTCCATATAAGTCTTTTTTCTTTTTTTCTTTTTTTGATCTCTTTGGGGTGCAGACCTCGTAGTGGTATTGACATAGTTTTATAGCCCTTTGGGCAAAGGACCAAATTGTTCTCCAGAATGGTGGACCAGTTCATTAGTAGACCTATTTTCCCTCATCTCTCTAGGATTTGTCATGTCTAATAGTTGTGAGATGATACCTCAGAGTTATTTTAATTTGCCCTTTTCTAATTAACAGTAATTTAGAGCATTTTTTATATGACTATAAACAACTATGCTTTCTTTTTCTGAAAACTTTTGTTTCATCTCCTTCAACCATTTATCAGTTAGGGAGTGGTGCCTTTATTTGTCTTAGTACAATAGGATCAGATTAAAAAACACTTTTATTAAATCACTTACTAGGTTCCAGGTACTATGCTGAGTTTTGGTAATATAACTAGAAGTAAAAAGACAGCTTCTCTCAAGAAGCTTACATTTTAATGGGAGAAGACAATTTGGAGAATATTGATAACTTTTTAGCAACCAATATAGATCATCATAACCCATTATAGACTTTCAAGACCAATCTCTATTATTAACATTTTCTCATCCACTTTCTTAGGTCAAAAT
Organism: Notamacropus eugenii; assembly: GCF_028372415.1. Classification (NCBI taxonomy): domain Eukaryota; kingdom Metazoa; phylum Chordata; class Mammalia; order Diprotodontia; family Macropodidae; genus Notamacropus; species Notamacropus eugenii. Next base: position 44,073,347 of record NC_092872.1, on the reverse strand, counting down.
AATCTACAAAACAATTTGTAGTGTAAATGATCGCAATAAATATTTAACAATTGGCTCAGAGCCTGCAAAAGCTGACTCCACTCCAGCATAACCCTGATAGACCACAAGTGTGTGTGTGTGTGTGTGTGTGTGTGTGTGTGTGTGTGTGTGTGTGTGTGTATTTGGAGGAGGGGAGGATAGGTGGAGTGAAAAAGCTATGTAAGGAATTGGATGGATGGGGGTGGAGGTGATAGATTACGTGCCACTGAGCCCAGTCAGAGGCACATGAGGGAATCCAGTAAAAAATTAGCATACCTGGTGTGAGTACTTCTTCAAATGGAGGTTGCTGAGAGGAGCTCACTATTGGGGGAATAGTCACAAGAGGGAGACATTGCCAATGTGAGTGGGCCACTGAGGAGAGAAAATAGAAAAATTGTCCAGGGAGTTGCCTCATTAGAATCTAAGCTACTTGAATGGAGAGACTTTTGGATTTTTATCTTTCTGCCAATCAGAGTCTTAGATGCTGGGGATACTTAGTAGGTTCTTACTATTCGGTGAATTAAGAAATCTGAGGTCTCATCTTCCTCTTAAGTGACCAGTGGTGGAGCTATTTCCTCCTGGTCTAAAACTCCAAGCTGTGGTTTCACTTACAAAAGGTTTAGTGTACCTGGGGAACATATGGATGAGGATATTCTGCCATACCAAGGCTTTATCTCAGAACATACTAAATGAAACTTGGAGGTTGGTTGAATTTCTGTGGATTTAATCATATCTTCTTCCACAACATGTGGCTCCTGGGTACCTCCCATCTTAATGACTTCCAAATTTCCAGCAACGGGTTTTTCCCCACGTCTATTGCCATCTAAATGCTCTGCTGCCTTTCTTACTCTGTACTCTATCCCTGGGTTTTGGTTGTTTTGGGGATTTGGGACTTTTTTATTTTAATGATTATATGCCACCAGGGAGTCCAAGGCCAATAGAAGTGGCCAGATGAGAAAGGAGACTGAAGGAGTTTTCTGCCCAAGAATACCAGCTGAAAACCAATCTGGGTGTTGGGATATTGGAGTCTTGAATTTGGAGTCCAAAGGTGGATATAGGATGAATGTTTTCATTTGACTTCAGCTTGGTTGTTTGGTTTATCCTTTGTTTTCAAAGAGGACCATGGTATCAGGGAAATGATGACATGACTTGCAATTGACTTTGATTTGAGTGAGGGAAGGTTGAGCCAGGTCACCAGGCTCACTTTCTCCTCCAGAGCCATCAGTGGTCAGATATTCATTAGGATGACTGGAGATGGTTTATATGAACCTTGTGAGGAAGGTAGCTACATCAAGAAATAATATCCAGAACAAGGGGATGGTGGTCAATGTGATAGTTTCATCTTATTCTGTCTTATATCTAGAATACAGTTTGTTTTGGTTTCTTTGGTGCTACATTTTAAGAAGGCTGTGGATAAGCTGGAGAACATTTAGATGAGGTTGGTGATTTGGTGAAGGGCAGGATCTTCAGGTAATATGAGGAATTGTTGAAGGAAGTGAGCTTATCTGTATTAGAGAAGAGGATTAGAGCTTCAACTTTGTTATGTGGAAGAGAAATTAGATGCCTCTGCTTGGCCCCAGAGGGTATACCCAGGGGGGAAAAAGTGGAGATACAAAGAAATAGATCTAAGCTTGAGAAGAGAAAAAATTTTCCTAACAAAGTGAACTACTCAAAAGTAGGAGAGACCTTGGGAGGTAAAGGTGTCCCCCTCCCTGAAGGTCATCAGGCCTAAGTTAGATGACCTGTTATAGAGTATGTTGTAGTGAGGACTTTTATTCAGATATAGAAGGGATTTGGTGATCTCTACATCTCTCAAGTACCTTCCAAACCTGAGATTCTGCCAGGAAACCAGTTTGTCCAGAGCCTAGTATACATGGAGAAAAACAGTATGTGATAAGGCTGGTGCCAGATTGTGGAGACACTTGAATGACAGGCAAAGCAATCTGAACTTGACTCAGTAAGCAAGGGGGAGGTAATGTGGCTCGGTGACTGGAGAACTGACCCTGCAATCAGGAAGATACTGGTTGGTATCCCGACTCAGACAAATTCTGGCTATGTGATCTGGGCATATCAGTTAACTGCTTAGTGTTTTGGGGCTGTCAAGCTCAGACAGAAAAAGGGGGCCACCAAACCAAAATAAGTTTCCCTGCAGGCTGTATATTTACATAGAAAACCACCTCGCAACATTATCTATGATCTATTATATTTTCATTTATTTTGTTCAATAAATTGCTCATCTTTCTTCCCTCTAGTGCCCTCTGAGATAACCTCCCCCTTACCAGGTATATTTTCTTTGTCTACACTTTTACATGTTATTAACCCCATTAGAAGAAGAGTTCCTTCAGGGCAGGGACCAGGATTTTTGCCTTTCCTTGCATCCTTAGCAACAGGTATAGTGTCTGGTACATGGTAAACATTTAAAAAATGACTATTGACCAACTAACTGACATGTTGTGGAGAGATGCCTTGGATGCCAAGCAGAGCAGTTTGCACATGACGAAATCAACGATGAGAAACCACTGAAACTTTTTGAAGAGGAATAATGTGACCAGATCTATGCATTAGAAAGACTGTGCTACAGTACGAGTACCAATCGAGGTCTGAAGAGGCTCATCTCTTAAAGATTGGCCAACAGGTCATGCATATTCCCTCTTTCTCTCTCTCTCTGTCTTTCTCTCTCTCTCTCTTCTCCTCCTCCTCTCGTCTTTGTTTCTTCTCATTCTTTCCTTTCTTTCTTCCTCCCTTCTCCTTTGTCTCTCTCTGTCTCTCCTCTCTTCCCTTTCTCCTCCCCCTTTCTTTCTCTCCTTTCTCCTTCTCTTCCCCCTTCTCTTTTTCCCTCCTTCCCCCCTCCCTATTTACCTGCAATTTATATATGTATATATGTATACATATGTGTGTATATGTATATTTTTGGCAACAGTCATTCACAAAGTCATAGAAAAGTTGTGATCTATATCCATGCAAGTCATCACTACAGCAAGTAAAACACAGATCTCCAAAATAAGTAGAAACAGAAAGTAAAGGAATTATCAAAGGATGTGACATCAGAGACCTTTAAAACAACAGGCTTGCTTCTTGCATTTGAAATATTTCTACAAAAACAAAACACGCTTGATTTACATTCAACTGTTCATGAGCTCGTGTGCCAGTATAAAATGAAACTATTCAGAGGTTCCCTGGAGGTATATAGCCTTTTCAATAGTCTTTCCTTAAGGGAAGAGGCAGGAAGAGTCGGCATTGGTGGTTGTCATGTAGTGCAATGACTAGTTTAGCCTTCACCCTCTGGAATCTCTGAATTCTCAGGATATGCTTACCACTATTTTCCATGAAATTGGGAAGTGGGCTGCAGTCAAGGCTCACATTGTATGAAAGAATCTTAAGAGGAAAGAGCAAGGTTAGCTCACGCAACTGATTGTGGCCTGATTGTGGGCCAGTATGACATCTAGGTACAATACAGAACCGCCCATGTGTTGGGGTTCTGGCTAAAGCAAAGCCCTAGACTATTGCTTTATGTTGCCTGTTCTAAATGTTTTAGTTTCTTGAAATAATTTGAGTACAAAAGCAAAAAAATTATTCATACAAAAAATCTTTAGTATACATAGATGGACCTTGGCGTGTACAAAGGATGCCATGTATATGCTATCCAGGAAGTAGAAAGGTTATTATGTGTGTATTTGTCCTTCGTTGCTGTGAAGACCATGCCATCAGAGAAATAACGATATGACTTGCACTTAACTTTGTTTTGAGTGAGGGAGTGAAGAGGTTGAGGGGTGATCGGGCTACCCCAAAATACCAACGGTCCGGGTCGTGCTGGAATGAATTTGACTCAAGTCTTCTTAAAGCCAAAGAAAACAAAGTTTATTAAGGATTCGCCAAATTGGGCTGCCTCTTAAGGAGCCTAAGTATTTGTAACGCTTGTATTCACAAGTGGGCCAGACACAACCCCAGCTAGACAGAGTCTGAGCTGGATTGCATCTGAGCACCTTCATGGAGGCAAGGTGGGACTTAAATACAGAAAAGAGTATAGGAGGGATCTGGGGGGGGTGGTCTGGTAGTCCAGGGTGATGGGAGGGGGGGTTTAGGAAGGGTCTTGAGAAATCCAAGGAGGGTCAAAGGCTGGAAACAGCTGGAGGCTATCAGGAGATATCAGACAATGGAGGGTTTGGGTGGGAAGCAGGTGGGGCAATCCAGAGATCTTGATAGGGGCAGTATGGGAATGGGGTTTTGATGGGATCAAGGGTGGGGAGTGCAACAGAGACCTGAAATGATAATGAAAAGCCCATGGGCTTCCTGAGACTGCGGGAACAAGTGGGAAGATTAGATTTGAGTAAGAAAGGCCAGATTAAGTAGGGAGATTCAAGGGGAGCTCAAGGAGGCTCCCAGAGTCTGAACCTCATCATTCCCCCCTCAAACAGATTGAACCCAAATTCTTTTGGGGTAAAGGGCGAAGGTCTCAGCTTCTGAAACTTCTTCCTGCTGGCAAGGGGCGTAGAGCTGTCCCTGACTTGATGGGTCCTGTTCAAGGGGTCAGACTTCAGAATCTGGGTGGTGCCACATCCAGTGGACTGGAGACCTTGGATTCAGAGGGAGGTTGGTATACAGCCTGGGCTGTCTTCTGGAAGTTGATGGCTTGCACTCTGGAAAAGACAAACCTGGCAAGGAGGTTAGGCAAACACACATCAAACAGATACAAAAGGAGTATAAAGAAAAGACAATTTCCCTGGCATAAAAGATAATTTCTCTGGAGAGAATTAAAGATGGCTGTGGCAAGACCAAAACATAGAAGGGCATGTTTGATAGGGGAGCTTTTTTCTGTCAGGTATCCCCTTTCTTTCCAGATTGCTCCATGAGTATGTAGAATATGGAAAGCATATTTTGAGTAAATAAAAACATCAACTGGCCTGGGGTCAGGTCCTAAGGAATGGGTTAAGACTCTCAAAGCCTGTCCTCTCCTTTCATCAATGTACAGAGTGAAAGGTTTTCCCAGATTGGGTAGGTCTAGTGATGGGGTGGTGGTCAAATTAGTTTTCAGAGTCTCAAAAACTGTAGCCTGGTCTGAGTCAATGCCCTGAGTAGGGTCATAAAGGGGTTTAGCAATAAAATCAAAATTAGGAATCAGAGTCTACAAAATCTAGTCATTTCTAAAAACACTTGAACTTGTTTCTTAGTAGCTAGAACAGGGATAGACAGGATTGTCCTTTTTCTCTCAGAGGTTAAGGAGAGAGAGGTGGGTGTGAGTTCATGGCCCAGATACCTTATGGACTGGCGTGCTATCTGGACTTTGTTCCAAGAGACCCTATAGCCTCGAATGCCTAAGAAATTAAGGGCTTCTGAGGCAGCAGCCAAAGAAGCCTCCTGGGTGGGGCTACAAATAATAATATCATGCACATACTGATTGAAGCTACTGCCTGCTAGTTTCAGGTGCCTTAAATCCCTTCCCAAAGCCCTCCACTGTATGACCTACCTGCCCCTAGAAAGATTATTATACCCATTTTAGAGATATGGAGATGAAATTCAGAGTGACTAAATAGATTCACAAATTCATAGAAAATTAAATTTGAAAGGGAAACTAGAGATGATCTAGTATAAACCCCATGTTTGGCAGATGAGAAAGAAGACTAAGCCTGAAAGACGCAAACATCCTATAAACCTGGGTGGCTATTTAATCTCTCTGAACTTCGATTTTTTTCCTCTATTAGATGAAGAAATCAGAGGAGATAATCTTTCAAGTCCTTTCCAAATCTAACATTCTTTGAATGTTAACAGCTAGGGTACACGGTGGATATGATGGGGGGGACCTGGACCCTTAAAGGGAAACATCCTTAGTCCTTGAACTTTCTTAAAAATTCCAACGCTGGTGTTTCCCTGAGGCATCTGGCCCATTCCAATATAATTCTTTCAGCTGTCCTTTCATTGTGGCCTTCTGATCCAGCTCAGCCTTTTATTCTCTGTTACCTCTGGACCACCCCAGAGCTACTAGCTACTCCTTAATCCCATCAGAATCTTTTCACTGACCCTTTTTCCCTTTTTCTGTATAAATGTATCATTCTCACACCCATTAAGGACTTAGAATCTCACTTGCTCCATCTATATTAAAAGAAAGCCTCACTACTCTGACTGAAAGAAGGCTTGAGTGGTTGAATTCTTTCAAGGCAGATTCCACCCTATTCCCTTACATTTCAGGGTTCCTAGCACCCTTAGACCACATCCTATTGAGTGCTTGACCTGAGTTCTAATCCAATATCATACACTTAATTATCCATATTAGCCTGGACAAGTCACTTAATGA